>NC_135375.1:44844489-45144489 GCF_049243985.1 Paroedura picta | reverse complement strand
CATATGCATATACAGATACAAATGCATAGCCCAGTTTTCTTGTATTTTCATAACCACAGAAAGGTAAAGTAGAAAAACTGCTGGAGATCAATCTCATTGGTTCCTCTACCTCTACTGTCTGCAACCTGCTTGCCACTACCAGTTGCTTTCATTGTCAGTCCATCTGCAAATTTCACAGCAAACTCATTTCACACTTGAACATGTACCATTGGAAGCTCACAATCTTACTGCGAGCCAATAAGGGACATGTTTGACTAGCATCAAGCTGCTCTGCTTGCTGGTCAGAAGCCAACAGGACGGTTCTCATCTTTCAGCCCTTCCCTGCATCCTAGCCATGTGCTTAGATACAGGAAAGTTTCAGGGGGAATGAAAGCGGACTCACTGTCCTGAGACATCATAGTGAAGGGTAGTATATAAATGGAATGAATAAATAAATGGGAAAAAAACCTGTGAATGACCCCTCCCCCCCAATTGCTACATAGTAAAGCTGGAGATCAGATGTGATTGACTGTCTTCTCATTGCAAAACTGCTTCAGTAGCTCAAGCTGACAGCTTAGGTTGTGAAGAACAGAAGGGAAACCTGCTGGCATTCTGTCCCATCCCCCCCCCCCCAGCACTTGTGGTATCAGTATTGCAGCAGCTTCTTACTGACAGGCTGCCAAGTTGCCACAATGGAGGAGGCGGCTGGAGGAGCCTGGATGTTGGCACACAAATTTGCCAAACTCCATCCACGTGGAGTGCCAGTACTCAGCTCCTTGCTCTAATAGGGAGTGGGAGTGGTGGTGTGGCTCATAGTGCCTTGAAAAGGGCAGTGTGTACAAGTCTGGCCTCTTTCTTCCCTGGACACCATTGCAGTCAGATTCAGATTCAAGCTTCACAGTCTGGGATCTTCATATCTTGGGACCACCTCTCCCACTGCGTCCCCCAAAGAGCGTTAAGATCCAGTGATCAGAACCTGCTCATGTTCCCTGGCCCCAAGGAGATTAAACTCACCTCCATCAGGGCTATGGCCTTGTTTATCAATGCTCTGCCAAGTGAGATCAGAACACTGCAGGGCTTGTAAAATGGAGTTGTTCCACCAGGCCTATGGCTGAGGCCTGAAATGACAACTACTTCTGCTGACCTCTTTGTATCCGCCAATCCGTACCCCCCACGTGATAAACAAGTTGTCATGGGCAACATTAGTATTCTAATTGTATGATGTAATAAATCATAATTTAGGTTAATCATGATTTCTAGTTTGGTATTTTTAAGAATTTTATATGTAATTTTACCTATATTGAGAGCCACCCTGATTCTATAGATATAGGGTGGAATGGAAATATACATACATGCATGCATACATACAATTTACTTTTCAGGTTACAGAGCAAAGTAACCTGGCACACATTCAGAAGCCAGCTCCCAGCTAATCTCTCCATCTGGGAGCTACTTTCTGTTGGCTACAAATGGCCTTTTACTGTGAGTAGATACAAATGGGTTATGAAACTCAGAAGTGAAACATGAAACCCAAGAACTTTGCTGTGAACAGATGAGCAATCATTTTTCTTTGTTATATTCTCTAATTTGCAATCAGAAATTAGCAGTACAGTGGCTTCACTAAAATCCCAGAGACATTGCACAGGCACTGTGGTATTAGGCTAATGCTGTAGCAAATGAACCAGAAGGAGCCAGAGGAGATTCTGGTTGTGACTTCTGTCTCTCCCAGGAATGGGGTAGAGAAGATCCTCTACAGCAGTGGTCCCCAAACTTTTTATCACCGGGGACCACTCAACGCCGGAGACAACTCACCGGGGACCACTCAACGCCTTTTACTGAGGCCCGGTAGAGGGGGGGTAGTTTACTCCTCTACTCTCAACCACTGCCCTAATGCTCTCTGATCGCTATGGTAATGTTTAAACATCCCTTCAAAATAAAATACAGACACGCCACAACAATGAAGTGTGTTGTAAAGGGCTGGGGGGGGGGGAGGAAGTAAAGGGCCAGGGGGGGAGAAGGCGTCCTTCGGGGCCCACCTCCAATTAGTCAAAGGACCACATGTGGTCAGCGGCCCACAGGTTGGGGATCGCTACTCTACAGCTCACTTTCTGACATTTATGGATTCAACATAGATCATTGCTATATATTTATTTGCAAGATTTAATAAGCTAAAGATTCCTGCTAAGTGAATGAAAAAGGGCTGTTTGAAATCTCTGCAAACTTAGAAGAACAGATGTGACTATTTGCAGAACTAGCAAAACAAACATTTATTCAGTGTTTGATCAAAGTCCACTATATCCTACAAGCTTTTTTTTTTTTAATGTGAATGGCACAGCTTATCCTTAAGGTTTGGAAACTGTTCCCCTAAGTGTAACAACCTAGAGAGGGACAAGGAATGACACTTCAAAGGAGAGAAGGGGCTGACCTCACTATCCTAGCTAATCACCATCTTGCTACCCCCTGCAGGGTCTTCTTCTCTTCTATTTACACCATATATTGTCTATTCCAACAACAACAAAAATTGAACCATCACTTTGTCAGTATGTACAGATGTCTTTTCTTTGTAAACAACAACAACATAGTATCTTAATACCATTTGCTTAAGTATATTCTTTGTCCAGTGTCTGGTGTACAAGACTGCTCAAGAAAGTCAAAGTAATTTTATGAATATTTTTTAAACATCTCTAAAATTATGCTACATATAAAATTGGCCAATTTCTATTTCCCTGATGGTAGAGACTTATAGCTCTTTTATGCCTGTGCACAGAAATTATTTTGTAATTGTTAGTGGTAAAGCATAACACCTGTTAATGATATCAGATAATTTCTGGGTTCATTCTCTTTACCTGAACAGCTGACAATTAACATTAGTATGAAATTATAGGGTTACGTAGCAGAGGTGTCTCATCTCAGCAGAGTTTCAGATGGAGCTCCTGCCCCATTCAGTGATTAGTGATTGAAAACTCACCACGTACCCTGCAATCCACTTTCCAACCCTCTGCAGGATTCACTGAAGTTTCTCACACTGTCATCCTAAGCAGAGCTACCGTCATCTAAGTTTATCAAGGCACAGAAGGGTGTAAACTTTCACGCACACACACATCCTCGTCCCATGTTGATGACACTGTTGCCTATATCATTTAGATCTTTTTCTCAACATTTCTTTCACAAAACTAGCCAGCTCCAGTTTCTTTTAGCACCAAATGAAGAATTAGCACAAGTTTGAATGTTTATGTTATATTTACAGTCTGTATTTCTCACCGAGATAGAAGGAGGATTATGCATAGTGAGTCAGTACAATAAACAAAATGGGAATTCAATTATCTAGCAGGCTGGAATGTTCCAGACCATGCAGAGGACATGGAAACAGAGGACGCAGGAAACTATATTTCTTTCTGGCATATAAAGTGGCCACAACTTTATTGTGAACATGAGCATTAGTGCACCAAGAGGGTGGATCCAGCTTAGGAATGGCAAGTGGACCATTTGAAACCCTACCACTCCAGTAGGCCAACCATTTGGGGAACCGAGCGACACCCGTGGCCGAGCTCCGCCCAACTGCTAGGCCTGCTGGGCCCCATGGGAGAGTGGCATTGGTGGAGGCCCTATGGACATTAGCCTCTATTAGGGCTCCCACCATTACTCACATAGTGAAGCAGCTCCTCCCCCATAGAGGAGCTGCTGCTCTGCACGCACCCAACATCTTACGGAGGCTCCCGGTACCATCCGAGCCCAGCACACAGGTGCGCTCTCTGCAAAACTAGGATCCGCCCCTTACCAACACCACCAGCTGTGACAAAGAAAACACATCATAACAGAATTCCGCCAAACAATCAACAGCACATCTCCTGATTAGCCAAAGGGAGGGAGGGTGGGAAACAGTTGAAGTGCTGGGCATCGCGGAACAAAGGGAGGTCTCCCAGCTCCCAGCTAAATAGGATCCAGGCCCTGCCCCCCTCCCCGTGCCTTCCTGGCAGCCAGGTGAGGCTGGCCCTTTCAGCATGCGTGGCAGGCGGGGAAAGGGATGGGGGATGTGAATCCAATGGCACCCTCTCCTTGCGGCTGGATCTAGCCGCACCGCTAATAGTGGTCTGCTGGCGAGCCAGCAGCTGCATTAACTGTAACAGTCTGGACCCACTAGAAAGACCTGCAGCATTCATTTGGCACGTTGTGTGGCACAGAAATTACACAATGGGATCCTACTTACAATTAGCCAAACACAGCAGTATATAGACCACAGTCCCTAATCACTGATTCAAGTTTGCGAACCATTTTGTACATTGCAACCCTATTACTTGTACAGAAAAGCATTGTTGAATAATTAAGTTCTGCATCATTTGCAAAAAGCTAGGAAAGTGAGATCCTTCCTGACTCCTCAGACAGGCCTTTCCATAGGGTGAAAACTGTAGTCAAGAATGTATGTGTATGGGCAATGGTTGCTTTTGACCATTTGCAGGCTGGTGCTTCAGAAAACCCTGCTGAGATGAGCACAGGTATTGTGGTGGAGCATAGAGGTAGAGATGGTCCTACAGATATGAGGGACCTATAAAGGACTTTGTATGTGATAGCCAATGCCTTAAACTGAACACTGTAACAAATAGGCAGCCAATGGGAGTGTCCACAGAATGATGTGTAATGGGAATGTTCTATCGCATGCCTAATAATAGCTGAGCTCTGGCATTCTGCACCAGCTGATTTTGAAGGGAGACCCATGTGGAACGCTACAAGATAGGTCCCATGCTGGTGATAAGTAGTTTCCAACAGTAACCCTTTGAGTATGATCTGTAATGATTGATTTGAACCAGTTTAAAGCACATCCCCTGATACCTACGTCTGCCTCCACATCTTCAACAAACAATGGCCACTGTCCAACTACACATCTGATTCATTGTAGGCATCCAAAGGTGACTTAATATATATGTATATGTATCAACTATCTTCAAGTTTTCTCTTGCCCCGGAGGGACAGACCAGAACCAATGAGATGAAATTAATTCAAAAGAAATTCCGTCTAAACATCAGGAAGAAGATCCTGACAGCTAGAGTGGTTTCTCAGTGGAACAGGCTTCCTCAGGAGGTGGTGGGTTCTCCATCTTTGGAAATTTTTAAACAGAGGCGGGATAGCCATCTGGCAGAGAGGCTGATTCTGTGAAAGCTTAAGGGGGTGGCAGGTTACAGTGGATAAGCGATAGGGTTGTGAGTGTCCTGCATAGTGCAGGGGGTTGGACTAGATGGCCCATGAGGTACCTTCCAACTCTATTATTCTATGATTCTTCTATGAGTCTATATATACCTCAAATAAAATGCTTCTGAAAAGATTCAAGAGTAAATTGTGGTATTGCTGAAGGGTCCCTGTTCAGAGAAATATACAGGTCTTTGGATTGCAGCCAATATCAATAATGCAAATGGGCACTTATTTTCTGATTAATACGAGAAAAGATGTTTTTCATTTAAACTTGGATTTACAGGAAACGGGGGTGGCATGGGGGGGGGGGGTGAAACCCTGGACAAATGTAACTTGGCATTTAATCTCCTCCTGTCTTCTTGAATGTTGACTCACTGTGTTATATCATCTAATGAGATATCTCACCAATTTCAAACTTGCCTTGCATCTTACTAAATGAAAACAGTAAAGCTAGCAGGTTGAAAATGGCATCCACAGCAGCAAGATTTCCAATCAATTTCCTCGCACATCTCACTTTTGATTTTGCTCTCAGACACTTTTGGGCTCCTGCTTGACAAATGGTGTGAACAGATGGGAATTTTTTAATGACTGCCTTCAAAAACATCATCGCAGATATAATAAAAAATGCAATATGATTATCAGTGTTCTTCCATCCCAGTTATACCTGTTTCTATTGTCTGTACCAGCATCGTAGGATTTTATGCCAGTGGTTTTATGAGAAAGATGAGCAGAGAACTCCCATCAATCTACATTAGTCATAATGTTTTGTAGGGTTTTTCCCCCTTGAAGGGTATGAATGAAACAATTATCTATAGCAATGCAATTGGAGTGCATTATGCAAGATTACAACAAAAGCCATTTCCACTGACAGTGCACACTGATGAAATGCTTCGGCATTGAGGATATACTTCCCCAGCAGGCACCAAGGCTTTACTTGTCAACTTGCAGACAGTCGGAGAAACAACACTGTGATCTACAAAGTACATGGTAGAAAGAATATGTCAACAGAGAAGACAGAGTAGTTCCAGGAGAAATTGAACATATACAAACGTTTAGCTGCTCATGATGCTGAACATCCTCCCCCCCTGCCGCTCAGAGAGTCAAATGGTCATTTGAGTTACATCAGACGCTCGAGCAATTCACACATGACCATCAGTTGCCTATTCTTTTTTTTAAACTACCTATGCAGATGATCTCTGCCACTTTATTCAGACAGAACACTTGTAAGCTCTAAATAACAGCTAACACGTTTCCTCACACATGGCAGAAAGAACACTGCATTGTATGATATATCACATTTATATGCGTCCGCTTTTCATAGTACTGCATTGTTGTTGTTGTTAGGTGCGAAGTCATGTCCGACCCATCATGACCCCATGGACAATGATCCTCCAAGCCTTCCTGTCCTTGACCAATCAATGGACAGGTCCAAAAGGCAAAAGCACTGCATAGCAAATCTATTTCATGAGCAAGACAAGATAGAGAAGTGCTTTGCTATGTGGTGGCATGACACCATTCGTTCTTTACATAGTATCTGGTTAAGAAGGAGAAAATACCTCTTAATTTTATTCGGAACAAGGCCAGCAGTTATAAGTATCATAGAAACACTAAAAGAACCCCTTGGGGTCCAGAAAATGCAAAATGAGCTTGGGCACATGCACAGAAAATGCTCTTAGGTGAGTCTAATTTGTTTGACAACAGGACACGACTGAAAGCTCATATGAAGCAAAAGCAAATTTTAAGGTTTCGGTGATTTATGAACCTCATCAAGAAAATGAAATGCTGGAACTTGGAGAAGAAGCGTTGCAATCCATGAGCTTGCCTGACCAAACTGCATAATGTAAGCTTAGTTTATAGCCTTTCAAAGTTTTATTATATTCTCACTTACTTTAGTTCTGGTTTTTAATTTCTCTTTAATTTGCATTTGACACGCAGTCTTCTGTAAACTCAAAGTGAAAGCTAAAAAGATAAAGAAAATAAAGGCTAGTGAGAAAATTAATAACAACTGGGGACTCATAAGAAACTTGCAGGGAAAGAATATTCCTACTACTTTTGCTTCTGCATTGCTTTAGCATTACAGTTTTTAAAATATCACCTGCTGTTTTCCGGTTTCAAATTAAATCAGCCTCTGAACAAGAGGAAGGAGGGTGGGGGAGGCCCATGCTGGATAACTAGATCTAAATGCATTGCTTGCAGTGGTATCAACCTTAGGCTTGGCAGAAGAGTTCCATCTTGCTGGACATGCCCCCCCTCTCCCCCTGAGGTCCATAACTGATGCAGGACCTAGAAACCTGGGGTAGCTAGATCTCTCAGAACATTTGTTTCACCCTCTCTCACCCAGATCTTAGTCACACATGCCAGGTCCACCTTGTGCTCTCCAAAATATTCTTGCCAAGTCCAGGATTTGTTGTTAATGAATTTGGCATTGCTTAGCACTAATGTTGGAGTCACCCATGGCCTCTCCCCTTGCGTTTCTCATAATGCATCAGAAGATAGTGAGGATGCAAGCTTGTCTAAATTCCAAATGGGTCCAGGAAAACCAAGCCCATCTGCTGTCATGATGTCTGCATCTCACACCCCCTCTATTGTCCAACCTCCCCCACCACAATATCTGCCACTTTCCCAGATTACCTGGATCCCCAATCTATAGGGCCTCCTCCATGTTCATCTCACTCCCACTGTTGATGCTGTCCCAAAGAAGTGTATAATTAAACCCATTTATTATCAGCCACTATCTGCGGAGTGTTTATTCCCATCTTAAACTCTCTTCCTAGCTGCTTAGTTGTCTGATAGTCCTTTTCTCTTCCATCCCTATTTAATTTCCACCTCTACCTACCCATCACTCTCACCTACTTCTCTCATGTCCCAATTTACTTTCTCAGTGCTACCTACTTGCATTTCCCTTCTGCAACTTCCAAGTTGCCAGTCCAACTCCTACTTTCCCAAGCAATCCTACACCCGATTGGCAAAAACTGATCCAGCAACACACTAAAAATAAATTCAAATTAATCCTCACAAAATATTTGCTCAGGTCTCCTAACAATTGTCTGACAAAAAAATACCAGTACGAAGTCCACACCCTGATCTCTTCAAGTTTGTGAAGGGGTCTCAGGGGCTAGTGTAAATAACTCTAACAACAGGGCATTGAAATAATATTCGGTAATTTAGGGGCAGTGTAATCCAATGTGAGGTTTTTTTTCCCTTCTGCAGAGTGGCTAGACAATGGTGGTTCATGATGCACTTCAGTTGTTGGGACTTTTCATAGATCTATTATGCACGGCGGCTGCTACGCTGGGTGGCCGCTGTGTTGTGGGAAGGAAAGATGCCCCACCGTTCCTTGTGTACGTATGGGGGCAGGGCTCCTTGGCATAAGCTGATGCCCCAGTGTAGCATGCACACACGCATTGCGCCGGGGCTGGAAAGCCCAGGATGCTGCCCTCAGTGGCAGCGGCCATTGGAGGGAGTGAGGAGGGGCCAGGCCCCCACCGCACTCTATGGCGGGGGCAGGGGGATGCCCCTGCTGGTGCCGCAGCTCCGTGGAGCTCGCAGGGGCATGTGGTATCCCTACAAGGACACCGTAGATTGGGGCCGGGTGGGCCGAAAGGCCCAGCGCTGGCAATTATGTATGGTGCCGGCCTGTCCCAGCTCCTGCTGGTGCCCACAGTATCCCGGGACCGCAGAAGTTCCCATGTTCCGATAACGCAGGCCTTCTGTGGCCCTGGGCCAGGCCAATCCCATGCTGGCTGTAGGGGGTTGTGCATAATCGGGGATTTTCCCCGATGCCCTGCCACCGCCAGCACAGGTATTCTGGCCCATGCATAATGGGTCTTGGGGTCAGAGCATTATGCAGGGGCAAGGTGTTAGAGACAAGAGGCAGGGGACCCACGAACCCAGTGCTGTGGGTTTCCCCATTGGCTTCCTTTACTAGGTCCTTCTTGGCAGGATGCAGGATGGCTGCAGATGTTGTTGTTCGCCTGATTTGCTACTGGCAAAATGGTGACCGATCTGCTTCAACCACTAGCGGTTTCTGAGCGTAACTAAGATGTTTGCTGTAAGATTAAGCTGAAAGTTGTTCAGCATCTGAGTATGGGATCTCCTGCAGAAATCTTTCATGTCACCTACGGCCGTACTTCCAGGATTCTCTCTCTTTCTACCTCCCTGCCCCATCACTCTCTTTTTGTCTCTGTCTGCCCCCTACCAAGGTTTCACTCCCCCCCCTTCCTTGTTGGCTCACCCAGATATGTTCCAGGCAGGCCTGTAGAGATTCCCTTCTCCCTTGTCGCTCTCAGCAGATCACTTGGAGTTGCTCTAGGCAGGACAGCAGAATTTCCCTCCCCTATCCTCCCTATCTGCAGGGCCTATAAAACAGAGCTGTTCCTTCAGGCCTATGTTTGAGGACTAGAAATACCATCAAGATTTCTGGCTTCCCTAAGTAGAGCACTTTAAATGTTGGCTGAACTATCCACCTACTGATCACCAAAATTGCTCTTTATGAATCTAGCATACACTCCAAGCTTCCCTTCTGCTTGCCAAAAAATGTTTGATGATAATTCAGCTCATGCCTATTCCTCCCAAAGATCATAATCAAGAGGTAATTATGCTCAATTATAAGAGATACCATAATTTATTTCCTAATGTTGTAATCCAGGCTGTATTGCATTGTCTGTTTTATGTCTTGTACTAGGAATAAAGCCCATTTTATTTTTTAATAAAATGGGCACTAGGGGCGACATTGGAGGGAAGTCCTGAGAGGCGGAAGGCTTCCCTGGGGTCTTGGATGGAGGGGAGAGAGCGGGCGGGAGCTCGGGGAGATGGAGGCTGCAGGCGGATGGTGGCGCGTTCCTCGCTAGGGTGGCTGTCGGCTATCGGTCGGTGGCTCGGCTTGGCGGCAACTTACGGCGGATTGGGGCGGCGGCGAGAAGAGGATCTCAGGCAGCAAAGCATCGGCATGTCTGCAGAGAGGGCCGGCGGCAGCGAGTAGTCGTCGGGCGCCATGTAGGGGCCGGGAGCGGCTTGCCGGCGCGCAGCCGCTGCTGGTGGCCATTTTGTGGCTTGTGAGCAAGGCGGTGCAGCGCCGTCCTCTTGGTGGGCTGAAGTCCTCGAAAGGGCGCGAAGCTGGAAAGCGCCCTCAGGACCTCGGCGGCGGCGAAATCAGCAGAGAGGAAGGCGGTTATGGAAGGGCGTGCATGGCGGCGGGCGGCGGCGGACGGTCAGGGTGGCGGTGGGAAGGACGAGGGTTGCGCGAGCGGGAAGTGGGGGTTTGGGGGGGTGGGAAGGGGGCGGACGGTGGGGGGGACGGATGCTGAGGGTGGGGGTGGGAAATTCGCGGCTCTTGTCGTGCGGTGTGGTGAAGGGCTGGCGCTGGGTGAAGGGGAAGGAGTGTTCCCCGAGGCCAACGGCGTGGTGCGAGGGTCCTCCCTGGCGGCCATCCGTGGAGGATGGTGGCTTGGGAGGAGTGGAGTCAGTGGCACGGAGTCCGGGAGACGGGCCAAGTGTCCAACAGGGAGGCGCGCTTTGCGTGCCTCCCAATTGGACACTTGGCCCTGGAGTGCCACTCGGAGGAGCGAATCAAGAGCTGCTTTGCGGCTCCTGATTCGCTCCTCCGAGTTTTTATCCCGGACAGGGTCCGCCCTAACTCCTCCCCACCAGCCCTTACTCTTTTATTTAGTCCGCGGCGCCCGTGGCTCCGCGGGCGGTTTAAAGATTGTTGGGGGAGCTTGGTCTGTTGGGGGAGCTTGGTCTGTTTAGCCTGGAGAGGAGACGACTGAGAGGGGATCGGATAACCATCTTCAAGTATTTAAAAGGCTGCCATATAGAGGATGGAGCAGAGTTGTTCTGCCTTGCTTCAGAGGGATGGACCAGAACCAATGGGATGAAATTAATTAAAAAGAAATTCCATCTAAACATCCAAAAGAAGTTCCTGATAGTTAAAGCAGTTTCTCAGTGGAACAAGTTTCCTCTGCAGTTGGTGGGTTTTCCAACTTTGGAAATTTTAAAACAGATGCTGGATAGCCATTTGACGGAGAGGCTGATTCTGTGAGGTTCAAGGGGTGGCAAGGTACAGTGGATGAGCGATAAGGTTGTGAGTGACCTGCATAGTGCAGGGGATTGGACTAGATAACCCAGGAGATTCCTTCCAACTTTATTATTCTATGATTCTATGACCAAATTTTTAATTGCTGTACTTGTTTTTTTGGTTTAATCACACTAATAATAAAGAAATGTATGGTGTGGTGAGTGTGTTCAGTAGCAGAACGTACTGTGATTGATCGCCCAGTCTGTTAATTTCCTGATGAACAATGCAAACAGCTAGGGGCTTTCTGCACAAGGACCAATTTTGCTGAATGTTTTCAGTATTCAGAAACACTATATTTAATAGTGAAATTTCATCATTCTGCATACCTTTAATTCTAGTGGAATACTGAAGTCCCAGTAGCGGTCTATTCATTCCCCACAGGTTTCCGGTCTCACTGGAATCGCAACAAAGGAAGCAATATTTTTCCACGCTTCTTCCCACCCCTGGCCGTCAATCCAACAGAACAGCCAATGAACTGTTGTGTTTGTGCTCCCGAAAAGCCCCTTTCCCTTTAAAAACTGTTTTTTAAAAACCCAAACACACCAGTCACAATGAATATTTGTTCATTCATTGTCTCAGAAAGACCATTTTGCTGGCATAGGAGCTGGCACTTAATCGTTTACACGCTCTTCAAGTAAAAAAAAAATCCCCCCCCCCCTGCATGGGTGCGATTTGTGGCCAAAATTATGGCCAGTGTCAAACGGGGGCTGTATTGTGCTTGGAAACTTTAAAGACACTTGCAGTAGGAAGCTTTGTTTTACTGTTAAGCACTTCTGTGGAGGGACTTTAGCCAGAGAAGCCTAGCTCTTTCATTGCTTTCACCAATCCAGAAAATCCAGATTGCAGTCCTTCAACTTATCCATCAGAACATAATATTGCTATGTAATGCTCCTTGGGACTGCATTATCTTGATATATATCTGCATCTGATCCCTCCTTCTGTCTTTTTGTGATAGGAATATGTGTTTTTGATTCAGCAGGTATTGTGTAAATATATTCAGTTTCTTTATTCATATATCCTGAAAGGGAGTCTCCTTATACAGCAAGTACTGCTACACAAAGATCTCCATTTACAGATTGAGGTAATTTAGTTAAAAAAAATTGACCTGGCATTTTTCTGTCAAAATGGATTATATAAAAGCATGGAATCTCAGCACTATTCTAGACTAGTAGAAACCCAGCTTTCCAAAAGTCACTGGTATAAAATACTAGATAAATATCTTCCAATACTCACAAAAGATAATGAAAATGAAATATTCCAATTCATATGGAAATGCTGGTTTAATCAATAGGAACAAGTTTGTATTCGTAAATAAAGAGCTAATGGCTTGTGCAGTGCATACCAATAATAACTGAAGAATGTTTCCATTGTGTAATTTGCAGAACCAAATACCATGGGCAATTTATAATCTGGTTTAATTGAACTAATCAAGTTGCACTTTAAAATGTTCTTTAATTTAATTAGGAAACTGACTCTTCTTGACACTTCAGTAGTTAAAAGGTCACATGTTATATGTGGGGGGAGAGTATTTGAAATAAAAAGCTGACAACAATGTGTAGGGGTATACGTCCATGGGGAAAACTATATATCCAAGCTATTTTAGATCCTATGGATATCAGTGGGTAATCAAATACAATCTGCCTCAAGTGCATGTTTCACTCTTCCACTGAAATCAACGAGGCTTCAAAGGGTCTAATTATGGTTGCATCACGCTTCGTGCCCTTCATTTGTGACACATTATTTGGAAATCAGGTACTTCAAAAAACAAGTTTAAAATAATCAATTCCCATCTAGTTATCTGTTATGCTTACAGGAGCTCGAACATGCTCAAAACTTTCCCCTCAAGTGGAAATGACTGACATCCTGTATTGAGATTATGAATGAATAATCTCAATTTAGGTACAGAGTCATTTTTTCACACATGTTTAACATGTTTCTTGCTTCAAATATTTATGTATTATTAATTATATTTATTGACTGCCACTTCTGGTCCACACAGCTTGTGACAGTTTACGCAGTATTAAAACCACACATAAAAATATTGGTACAACCCCCCCAGATGGCACTCAAAACACAATCTGCAAGTTTTCCCTCTCCTATTCCCTCTCCTCACCCCCCATATGCACAACCATCAGCCCTCCAGGAGGCAGCTTCCAAAGGAGTCTGGTCCAGCAGATTTTCCTAGGCCTATACAGGCTCACACAGGGCCCCTGCAAGGAGGGAGCAGTTCATCCTGGCCCAGTCTCAACTAAATGCCTGGTGGAAGAGCTCCATCTTACAGTCCCTGAGGAATGTGGACAATTCCAGCAAGGCCTTTAGCTCTTCTGGGAGCTCATTCCACCAGGTTGGGGTCAGGACCGAAAAGGTCCACATTTTGATGATTCAAAAGCTCATGAGGCCTCTAAACAGGAGATCTTAGTTTAGCTGATTATATCTTCAATAGGATCTGAACACCAGAAACCATCACCATGTGGAGGAGTTACCACTCACTGGTAAAGCACATGCCTTGTATACAGAAGGGTCCTAGGTTCAGTCCAGAGCATTTCCCAGGGTTCCCCAATGAAGTGCCTACCAGTACTTCCCTTGGTGCCCATCAAGTTTTTCAGAAAGTGGGTGGGGCCATTATAGGGCAGACCTTGTTATTGGCTACCCTTATTCTAATGAAAGAGTTTCCACAAGAGGACTGGTAAACACCGGATCTTTTTAAAGTCAGTGTGTGATTGTATTTCGCCATCAGGCTTTCCTTCTCCTCAGAAGGTGTTAGGAAGGAAGTGTTCATTCATCTCAGCCTCCTGTGTCAGCCATTTTGAAGTAGCATCCATCACCCCACTCCTCAAAATTCCAAATATGTTCACAGACTCAAAAAGGCTGGGAAACCCTCTGTTAAAAGACCTCAAGTAGTAAATATTTGGGAAAGCCTTTGTTTCTACTTGAGAACCTGGAAAAATACTGACATTCAAACAGTATGGGACTAGAAAGATCCATCATCCAGTTTCATACAACTTCATATACTTATATGGCTCAGCGGTGATATAAGCCAGGGGTAGTCAACCTGTGGCCCTCCAGATGTTCATGGACTACAATTCCCATGAGCCACAAGTTGAAGACCACAAGTTGACTACTCCTGATATAAGCCACACGTATAAAAAATGGACTCCGGGGAATGGTAGAGGACAGGAAGGCCTGGAGAATCATTGTCCATGGGGTCGCGATGGGTCGGACACGACTTCGCACATAACAACAACAAATAAAAAATGCAACAGGTTCTTTGCTCCTTTATTGTCTGGTTAGTCAGTTGCATGTAGGGGGGAAGTATTGAACTAGATGTTCTGTGACACTTATATTGATGGTAAGTCTCAGATTCTGAGAAAGAAATTGATTCACAGGGAATATTAGCTACTGTTCTGCCTGGCCTCAGTTATATCATCTTTTCCCCCCATGTGTGATAGACATATAATAATAATATATGGTGACATCAGCCTTATAAGTGAAATCTGTGACATTTAATAGAATTAGTTCGCAATGTAGCCTCATTAAATGTCATTATTTAATAACAGTAGATGATTAGAGACTATTTACTTTAATTAATAATTTTACTCTGCATTCACACAGCGATTACCTGAGTACGATAAACAACAATGTTGATTAATGTGAACAGTCTGAATGCAAGTAATTCTATCCTCATTATTGCCTTGAGCACATTCCTGCTGAATCTGTGCTTTTTATGTCACACATCCTTAATGTTAGCCAACATAGCTGATCAAGGTATAGATCTTGATTTTTCCCCATTGCCATGAACTTCAAATGAGGCATGAGATACAATTGGCTCCCTGAAAATCTGGTCAGCCTATCCTGATAGGATGACAGGCTGCTTTTTTCAGCTGCACCCTTTCATCTACAGTTCAAACCCACCCATCAACTCACTCTATGGATGGCACAAGACTAATTGGGGAGGGGAGGTTGCTAGATTTGTTAAGGGTGAACCCTGTTTTCATTTGCTCCATGCTGCCTCCATGGACACGGTTATCCACTATTAAATAAATCTGGTTGTAAAACTGGTTAAACCACAACTAGTTGGCAGGAATAGGGCAGGATGCTCAAGACAGGTGGGCCTAATCAGGAAGCATCCCGGTCTGTCTGTGCCCAGAACAAGCTATTGCCTTACTTGCAGCTTTATGCTCTGAGCAGGAGCGCCCTTGGTGCAGAGTGGCATCTTTTCAACCCATTAGGAGCCTCTTGTCACATCAGGGAAGAGGGATGAAGCGTTGCATCTCTGTGCACATACAGCTGCTCAGGCAATGGTAAGCAAGGCCAGTGGAAGCGCCTGCCAGGTTTGGAGTTAGGATTGATCTACCCAAGGCCAGGCAGATGCTTAACAGAACCTGCCTTCAAAATCACCAGCTTTTTGTGATAAGCAATAACGTAGGCTAACCATTTAATTAATCTAATTAACTTGAAATAAATAAAACTAGTTGAACCCATTTTTGTTCTCTCATGTCATCCTGGGAGGGAGTGTTGCTGGGACAGATACACTGCCAAGTATTAGAGATCACCAACTGCACATGTGACTTGGTTCTGGAATTCTGATCCAGGGCTCTTCTGATTCAGACAATGACCCATTCTGCCTACCTTGTCATGGTTTAACTCTAAGGTGTAGGCACCCCCCTGACTAACTGCTAAAGATATACATAAGGTAAAGGTATCCCCTGTGCAAGCACCGGGTCATGCCTGACCCTTGGGGTGACACCCTCTAGCGTTTTCATGGCAGACTCAATACGGGGTGGTTTGCCAGTGCCTTCCCCAGTCATTACCGTTTTATCCCACAGCAAGCCGGTTACTCATTTTACCGACCTCAGAAGGATGGAAGGCTGAGTGAACCTTGAGTCGGCTGCTGGGATTGAATTCCCAGCCTCATGGGCAGAGCTTTCAGACTGCATGTCTGCTGCCTTTCCACTCTGTGCCACAAGAGGCTCATAAAGATATACATATTCATGTTATAAAATAAGAGGCCATTGAAAATACTTCATCTTTCCCAAAGCTTCCTTAAGAACTGTCAAGGCAGAAATAAGCCAGAATTCACAGACCGTGGTCTCAGGAGGTAACCTCCCTTTCACAGACCACTTTAAAAAGAAATTACTTTCATATATACCTATCAGGGTGTTTTACTCTTCCCCCCCTCAATTATAGAGTGACACCTCTTCTACCAGCTGCTCTGATATCTAGAATATATCAGAATATATACAGCTCAAATATAAAGAGTATAAGTAAAAACTAATCTAAGCCTCCCCAAGTGAAGAATGTAATGCTTTTGTTCTTAAGTTTATCACTCTCATTTCTAGGGATATGGCTGATTTCGTATGTCAATCATACTTGAGATTTTCTTGCTGACATAGTCTGCCCTTCTGGTATATAAAGTCAGACTGTAAAGCTTGAATCAACTGTCTTTCTCTCTCCTCCCCCCCCCCCCAAATTGGATACATAAGCCTCAATGAGAGTTTCAGAGTGAAAGTATGGGGATGGCACAGGCCTCAGAAAAGAAAGCAAAACAAATAGCAAAGTAAAGTGGCAAGGAAACAATACAATTAATTGCATTTTTGAAAGACATAAGACTGAATTGAAAGCTCTACCAACAGACAAAAGCTGGAAGCGTCAGACTTCCCCAACTCCCCCCCCCCCGGGGCCTGCTACTACAAACTGTTGAGTTTCCCCCCCCAACTCTGCTCTTAGAAACCAAGAAATCCAAAGAAGAGAGAACTGTGAGTTTTTGTACTACCTATGAAGGAGGCTCAGAGTGGTTTACAATCACCTGCCCTTCCTCTCCATACAACAGACACCCTATGAAGTAGGTGATGCTGACAGAGCCCTGAGAGAACTGTGAGTGGCCCAAGGTTACCCAACTGGCTGCACATGGAGGGGTGGAGAATCAAACCTGGTTCTCCAGATTAGAGGCTACCACTCTTAATCACTACACCAAGCTGCCTCCACTACAAGTAGCAAAGGAGAGGGGAGTTGGTGGAAACCATCCTCTCCACCTCCACTAGTGAAAATGCCATTGTGCTGGAGTTACTGCTGTTGCATTAGCAGAATATCACCTTTAGATCCAAGCCAGGGTAGAAAACTTAGTGTTTAAAGCATGCTAAGATTTGAAGGGTGGTGGTATATATGGTACCTGGTTGTTGTATTTCTTTTACATATCTTACAAAGAATATTTATTTATTTATTTAAAACTTCTATTAGCCACTTTTATTCCTTATGGACCTCAAGGCAGTTTACACTCTTTACAATTTACACAGTTTAATACAAGTAGTAGTAGTAGTAGTAGTAGTAGTAGTAGTAGTAGTAGTAGTAGTAGTAGTAGTAGAAAATAGAAATACATAAAATCAAAATTTAAAATGCCAGTTCAGAACTGCTGGTAAATTAATCAACTATTTACCTAAATAAAACTATATTCATTTACTTCCTAATGATCAAAAGTGAGGGATCTAGGCATAGTTTCCTGGGGAGTTTGTTCCATAAGTGTGGGACTGCCACTGAGAAGACACTGTCTTGTGTACTTATCAAATGAGCTTCTTTGATTGATGGGACAGTCAGTAGGGCCTCTCCCTGTGATCTGAATTCTTAGGTAGGAATATAGTAGAGAAGAGAGTCCTTTAGATACTCTAGTTCCAAGCCGTGTAGGACTTTAAAGGTCAACAGTGGATCAAAAGCCAATGCAACTGCTATTGAATTGGAGTCACATGCTTCTGATAGCTGGCCCAGAGCCCTAGTCTAGCTGAAGCATTCTGCAGCAGCTATAGCTTTTGAATGTTCTCCCATGTTCTCCCACTAATAGCCCATTATTAAATGGCATGGGGGATAAGATTGAGCACTGTGGAATCCCGCAGAATAGTGCAACATCTTGTGATACTGATGCCCTCCCCAGGTAGGACTCAAGCCACTTTAATCCAGTGTCACCCAGACCTAGTGTTATGCCATTGTGCTGCTCTTTGCTTTCCCCCACCCTCCGTCTCCTCAGAGGAGCTGGTGGGATCCACCAGTGTTCCCCACCCAAGAGGTATGGGAGGGATGTGGGGGGATGATAATGAGTGAGTCCTCCCACAACCTACCCTGCCTGACCTGGCATTTGGGGGGCAGGAAGGAGACAACATCCCCACAGCCTTCCCTACCTAGCCTGATCTTTGGGAGAAGTGAGGGGGTGGGAAGGAGGCAGCCCACCTCCCCCATGGCCTTCCTTGCCTAGCTTGCCCTTTGAGAGATGGGTGGGAGAAAGAAACAGCCCATCCCCCATGGCCTTCCCCACCATGTTGGGTTTTTGGGAGGGGTGGGAGAGGGGTGGGGGTAGGAAGGAAGCAGCCCCTCCTGCAGTCTACCTGGACCTGGCTTTGGAAGATGTGGGGGGCAGGAAGGTGGTAGCCCACCCATCCATGGCCTGCCTGGCCTTTGAGATATGTGGGTTTTGATGGGAAGGTGGGGACAGTGGTGGCCTGTGTAGACACTGATGTATGGGGGTGGGGGTAGGAGGGCCAGTGCCCCTCCAAAGCAGCTGTTTTCTCCAGGAGAACTGATGCCTTCCTTCTCTTTCTTTGTTTCTCTATCTCTTTCTCCTTCTTTCATCTTCTTGAAGGTCTCCAGGCCCCCACCTGGAAATTGGCAGCCCAGCTGGCTGCATATGAAGGAGAAGTCAGGAATCAAACCCAGCTCTTGAGATTAGAGTCTGCTACTCTTTAACCGTTTCACTACACTGAATCTCAAGATCGAGTGGGGAGCAGGGACAGGAAGGCCAGATCAAAGGAATGTCACAGTGCAGGTGTATGTGCTAGTGCTCATTGTATTTCTGGGTGCAAAGGGCTTTGCCTCTAGTTCCTCAAATAATTATCCTGACCAAGAACTACCAGATCCACCTTTAAATATTTCAGGCAATTGTTTCCATAGTTTGAGAGTTTCTTTTCCAAATACATACTTATGAAGGTCAGGACTTTGAATGTCAGATTCTAAATGCTGAAGGAATAGCAACAGTGAGTGAAGGCTTAAAAACCTAGACAGAGAGAACCAGAGAAACAGGCTGCTCTGAGCCTGCTAATTCACCAGCAGCAGCCAAGAAGGCACTGATATTCTAGCTGTGTATTGAAGAGATTTCATTCTTATTCACATGCTGGTTCAGAGAGTATTTGGATAGATCCTTAGATGACCATCCATTCTGAGGAGAAACTTTACTCGGAGAATGGAGTCTTATTGATAGATAATTCACACAGTATCCGAGCAACTGGGACAGATATTTGGCAGTGATAATTTGCGCAATAAAATTATATTCCCAAATTAGGCCAAATTGGAAGGCATCTTCTGAGAGGAGGATTCCTACCCAGAAATCAGGTGTAAAGATTTCCTCAGACTTGTGTGTGAGAAAATGCAGAGTCCTCAGTAATCAGTGGGGGGATACTGATACTTCTTGGAAGGGAGAAAGTGGTGGTACCAGCCAAGTATGCTTAAGCCAGGACAGTTAAGTGGAGCTCAAAAAGGTAAAAAAAGAAAACAGAAAAACAGACATGTTTTTAAACAAACACAATAACAGAATTTCTCAGTCTAAAAGAAGACTTAAAATCTGAAAGAAAAACCTATGAACTATTTTAAAGCCTATAACTAAGAATTTCTAACTGAATACTGTCTGGTTTATGTGTGAAACCTTGATTCCTCATTCCAGCTACCCTTTTCCACATTGCAAAATAAATTCCTTCATTGGTTTAGTGTTAACAATATTTCAATGTCATTCTGAAAAGAGGGTTCTTATGATTTCCCAAAAACTTACAGGGCTGAGTAAAACCAAAAAGGCCTGACAGAGTGGGACAGTGAGCTTAAGTTTGACAACAAAGAAACCATGCTACAAGGGAGCAACATTTTATTTTGGAGGGGGAAAATTTACTTCAGAGTGGGGAAGTATGTTGGGGTCCATCATAATACTCTTAACAGGAAAGCCTGTGCTGATAAGAAGCAGTTGACAGCCTGAGATGCTAAGCACTATTCCACACTGTTTATAGATGCAGCTACAGACTTGTCAGAAAAGTTAGGCCAGGAACTACACAACTCATTGGATATAAATACATATCTTTGCATCAGAACAGTCGGGAATAAATGAACTGTGGACTGCAGTCTTGCTAAATAATTTCTTTAATTCAGCTGCAACAGGAAAAGAAACAGTGTAGCTTTGATGTTTGTTAGAAGCTGTTAGAAGATCAACATGTCAGCTGCTGTTCAGAAAAATAGTTTGCATTGCAACAGGCAGCTTCAAGACAGATGGTGACATTCAGTCTTGGATGACTGTGGTGTTGGAAATTCTTCACACTTCATCAAGAAGGACAGTGTCAAAAAGTGAGCCAGCTTTCATAATGGTAATGAAAAATGCTCTGTGCCCTTGTTTTATATTCTTTCCAGTTTCAATTTCATCCTCTAACCTGAAACATCCATCTTGTGCAAAGAAACGTCATATGTCAGATTTCTGAAACCCACTTTCCCTGCTCACTTCTTGTTTATTTTGTTGCTTGACTATGGCACTGAAGCTCTGCTTCCCTTATTCAAGGAAGAAACAAGCTGGCAATCACTGAACTCATAACCCTTGCATTGATGTCTGATTTGTAACTTTAGAGACTGCAGATCTTAAGGGAGGCAAACCGGACGATTCTATTGTGACTGAGCAGGGGTGTGCATGGCAAGAGAAAACACATTTGCTCTAGCTGACAACATTATCTGCATGCAGAAATAGGTTCACATTTGAAGATCAGCCATAAATGTTGTCCAATAGTCACATCAAGTGCTGCATTTCATGCATGCAGATATATATTCCTCATTCAGAAGCCCAGGCTTGGTTTCCTCACTATCGTGGTACATAGCTCTTGGCTGCATAGTTCCAGTTAGAAGGGGAAGATAAATATGACATAAAGCATTGGAATATATTAACTGCCAATCCTGAGAAACAATAAAAGAAGACAGAGAGAATAGACACTTGCTACTATAGAATTTCATTTCAACACTGCTGTAATTTAAGTCTCTCTTACTCAGACAAATACATACACACAAAAGCACAATCAAGACATACTGCAAAATGGCTGGTTTGCTCAAAGAGGGCAAGAGAAGGCTTTTATGCCTTTTCATAATGGTCAGGGAAAGTTGGGTGCCCTTTTGGAGACTCCTTCATGGGGTCTGAGGGTTTGAGCCAGAATGCAGTATGCCCAGCCAGGGGTTGTGCCCAGGTTCACCCCAGTTGCCAAATGGTACCAGTCAGCAACCACCACTTTTGTGATACCAACATTTTTGTCATTGCCAGATTTTCTCCAGAAGGCTATGAGACATTCCTCAAGTGACAGATTCCTTATGGAGTCCGTTTCTTATGGAGACCCCCCCCCCCCGCCCTCGGGCTCCAATATGCAAACTGTAGTCCGGACAACAGGCCCTTTTCTCATGCCCCCTTTAAACCACCAATAGGCGACGGCTGGCCAGCCCCACCCCTGCCAACCCTCGCCTCCCTTGCAGCCAGGACACACAGGACACTTTCACCCCGGGCAATCATAGGTCACAACCCCACTTGGAAAGGTGAACACCGTCCTTCTGAAAAAGTGGGCCTAACCGATGGGTGATGTCAGGATGCGCGATCACATCACCACCTAATCCCACCTCCTTATTAACTTTGTGCTTTGGCCAGCTGACCCATTCTGGGTGAACTACACCTCTCCACACCCTCCTGTCCAAAGGTTCAGACCACATCTGGAGAATTGATGTAAACTAAACATGAGCAGGCGGTGTGATGCAGCGGTAAAAAAGGCAAATGCCATTTTGGGCTGTATCAACAGGGGCATCACATCAAATTCACAAGATGTCATAGTGCCATTGTATACAGCACTGGTCAGACCACACCTGGAGTACTGTGTGCAGTTCTGGAGGCCTCACTTCAAGAAGGACGTAGATAAAATTGAAAGGGTACAGAGGAGAGCAATGAGGATGATCATCTGGGGCCAAGGGACCAAGCCCTATGAAGATAGGTTGAGGGACTTGGGAATGTTCAGCCTGGAGAAAAG
Source organism: Paroedura picta (assembly GCF_049243985.1). NCBI lineage: Eukaryota > Metazoa > Chordata > Lepidosauria > Squamata > Gekkonidae > Paroedura > Paroedura picta. Next base: position 45,122,187 of record NC_135375.1, on the reverse strand, counting down.
GAGGTTGAGAGGGGACATGATAGCCCTCTTTAAGTATTTGAAAGGTTGTCATTTGGAGGAGGGCAGGATGCTGTTCCCATTAGCTGCAGAGGAAAGGACACGCAGTAATGGGTTTAAATTACAAGTACAACCATATAGGCTAGATATCAGGAAAAAATTCCACAGTCGGAGTAGTTCAGCAGTGGAATAGGCTGCCTAAGGAGGTGGTGAGCTCACCCTCACTGGCAGTCTTCAAGCAAAAGTTGGATACATACTTTTCTTGGATGCTTTAGGATGCTTTGGGCTGATCCTGCGTTGAGCAGGGGGTTGGACTAGATGGCCTGTATGGCCCCTTCCAACTCTATGATTCTAACTTCAGGCAACCGGCAGCTGAGCACACTCAAGTCCTCCAAGATCATCTTCACAAGGCGGTGTCCAGATGTTCCTGGCAGGTCATTCCCCCCAAGGTGTACCACGATCACTGTTGGAGTGCCGCCCTGGCACCCCCCCCCCCCAATAATGCTGGCCACTTCATTCTGCAATGTCTGGTCCATCGGATGTGCCACTGCTGCCCCACCACAAGATAGGCATCCCAGCCTGACACCTCAGCATACCATCCTGCCCAATAGACAATGCTGTGCCTGGTGATAAGAACTGATGGAAGGGCATTGGGCCTGGAACAAGCATAACAGTTAGCAAGGCATGCCGAGATGGACATATGTTCTGAAGGCTTGTGACCTCCACCTCCCCAGCCTCACAATCTCACAGCAATCCACTCCCTTTTGGAAGGCCTGCATGGCAGCCCTGATACAGAAATAATGTGTCCTGTACCATTCCACCTTGAGGCCCAAATGACAGAGGTATAGCCTCTGCCATCTGCCATCTGAAAATGAGACAGGTACTCCCCATCCTGGTGAATCAGCAATATGCCCTGACCAGCCCAAGCAACATGCCCTGACCAGGGACACCTGCCCAAGAACTTGGACAAGTTCAACATAGGGCACAACCTGTATGAACTCCCATGACATAGAACCAACCATCGCTTCCAATTGGCCTCCTAGCCCCCCCCCCCTCCTACTATGACTGCTACAAATCTATACAGCATAACGGGTCTCAGTAAGAGTTGAGCTGAATCTCCTTGTAGTTCCACCATTCCTTAATGTTGCTGTTGTTATTATGGTAATGTTGTTGTTGTTGTTGTTGTTGTTGTTATTGGATTTATTTCCCGCCACTCCCTAAAAGGCAGTAGTGCTGATCCCATTAAAATACTCATTAAAAGACCTTAAAAATCCCAACATGACGGAAAATAATCACATTACCACCCCCGCTTCTAAAGCAGCAGGGAGAATGGAGAGGAACTATTCACCTTGTTGTTCTAGAAATGATGTTACCTGCATCGTTTTTCTTGTTCCATGTAAACCGCCCTGAGCCTTCAGGGAGGGCGGTATATAAATACAATAAATAGGTAAGTAAGTAAGTAATTCATAGGGGAGCCATCTGGTGATCTAGAGATTAGTGCAGCATGAAGGGAGAGGCAGGAGAGTCACCGGTTATGCAGCTCTAATAGCAGCCTCAACTGATCATGGAATTATGCAGAAAGAATCCAAGCCGAACTCCTCTAAACTTAATTTCACATCGAACAAAATGAAATATTTCTTTGCTGTTCTAGTGCCCTTGCTTTTTTCAATATTTTCAGTATTTCAAAATTCCTCTGCTATCGCAAGCATCAGTTATAGGCACAACCAACATTTCTGTCTATTAGTTTTCTGTTAAAGCAAACTGCCATTAATAGTTTCATAATCTGTATGAAAGGAGATCAGGTATTATCAGCCATATCCTATGGCTGAGTGAGACAAACTAGGTTGCCAATACATACAAACTATCCTTCTTTTTCTCCCAATCCTATATTTTAACCTGAGATATTATTTTTAAATGAATGTATTATATTCCATGCATACTTTGCTGTTGAATTTGTAGATGGGCTGTTACCCAGTTTTCTTTGCATGCAGGGATACAATCCACATTTTCAGCACCATATGTTTGCCCTGCCTTAGATTGTCCTGTGACTCAATATACTATTGTTTGCATAATAACATTTTACCTTTTAGCCTCTATTGCCCATTTTACAAGATTCTCCCCATGAAGCCATATGTCACAAAGCATGAAAATGTCACTAAGCAACCCTTTTCAATTAATATTTCCATGACTATTTCCCCCTCATTATTTTAGCCTGGGTCTAGTTACTGCTGGCTACGATAATTAAGGCAAGCTGCTTCTCCATAATTAAACTCCTGTAATAGTAGTTTGCACAATCTGGAATGTCAGATTATAATGTGGTGCTCAAGTCCCTCTTCCAAAATGCCTCCAACTGTCTTGGGAACGATTCCAGATAATGGGCTCCTGTTTGCTTGATATTCTATTTGCTATGTCTACTGAAACCAAGAACTGAGCTCCAGGGCAAAATGCTGCCTATACTGTAATCAATTTTCTGACGTTGGCTTAGCTTGTTGACTAAGGTTCAGACAAGTTCGTATTTCAGATTCATGCTTCTTCCTCCCTTTAAGCAACCATCATGCAAGTCACAGGAGGGCTTGTCGGAATGCCCAAAGCTGTTATTGACAAACCCACATAAGTGCTTTTCTGCTCAGTTCACCTGCTCTAATGAGTTGCAAAACTAAACCTTTACTGAGTAACTGTGGGGAATATAAAAAGAACACATCACAGATTAAGGGTAGTAGAGGAAACAAACTATGAAGCATGTTTAGAACTTTTGGAAATCAAATATAAGTGATAAGTGAGGGATGACAATGTGACTATTTGTGTAATTACCATTGTCTTTTCTTGTCCTTTTTTTCTTATGCTAATGACAGGAGCTGGTTGCCAACTTTTAAGAGGTTAATGTTCTCATCTTCTGGCCAATCCATCAGCAGATACCCCTGCAACATTTTGAAAGCAGTGGGAATGTTAGTAATTTAGATCAAAACCACAGTGCTGGAAGGGAAGGATTAACTTTTTCCCTCCACGCCATATTATTGTTATAGCAAATTGTTCCCCTGAAGTAGTCATTTGCCAGATTGATTAATAAGCTTCCCCTTTCCTATAACTAGGAATGGGCACTAATCAGCTGATGAGCTAAAGACCATTATGAATTTTTGCTAGTTCATGGAGCAATGTTAATTAATTGAGGAACCATCATAAACTGCCATGAAGTTTGACACAGTTCATGGTGGTTCGTGTTGGTTTGTAAAGAGCAGAAAACATGCTTGGTGCCATTTAAATGAGTGGTCCCCAACCTTTTTATCACCGGGGACCGGTCAACGCTTGACAATTTTACTGAGGCCTGGGGGGGGGGGTAGTCTTTTGCCGAGGGATGTCGCCACCGCCTGACCCCTGCTCCACTTGGTTTTTTGCCGGTGCCCCTGACTTCCTGCTGCCCGCTGGGGGGCTTTGCCAGCAGCAGATGTGTAGTGTAATGCCGAGGGGGAGCCCCAGCCATGGCGGACGCTGGAGAGCACCAGAGGTGAGCTGGCGGCAGAGCGGCAGGGCAGCCCCCGAGGAAGCAGCCGAGGAGAAGGACGAAGAGGTGCTGCGGCCCGGTGCCGAATGATCTATGGACTGGTACCTGTCTCCAAACTGGGGGTTGGGGACCACTTATTTAAACCATTGCTTTCTGCTCCCCATAAAAATCTGTTGGATAGCAGAAAGCAGGGGTTACTAAACAGCTGTGTGATGGGGACTTGCAATGGGCATAAACTGAACCATGAAATAAAATTCATCATTGTCTGTGGTTTGTGAATTGACATTCATGATAGATATATCATCATGAACACCCATTATCTTTTAAAACAATTTGTGGCAGTTCCTAGTGGTTCATGGATAGAGCATGGATTCCATTAAAACACCTGTTTTCATATCCCTGCAAAAGCCACAAAAGCAGCTGGGCAGCAGGGAGGAGCTCCTTGCCCGCCAGCTGTTTTGCTCTGTCTTGTGCAGTACTTTGACGAGACTGCAGAAGACAGCTGAAAAAAAGCTGAGTAGTGTAGACGTACTCCTTGCTGCTCAGCTGTTTCAGGCATCAGAGAGCAGTCTGTTCCCCATTGCTCAGCAGTTTTTATTGGACTTCCTGTAAACAATATTTGAAAGGACTATGGCAGAGCATGGGTTTGCAAATGAACCTCTCAGATGGATTCAGTTTATGATTTCATCCAAATATGGATCTCAAGGCTGAAACCTATGTCAAATATGCTATGTCAAATATGTCAAATATGCTAAATATGCTAAATCCTATGTCAAATATTCAAACTATGAATCAATATGAACCACATTTTTCTGGTTCATGCCCATCCCTAGTGCGTATTACTCCATTTGGAAACCCCCTGCTTTTTGTTCTCTGTGAAAACTGCAGGGAGCAGAAAGCAGAGGTTTAAACTTTGAATGTCTCATGAAACAACACAAACATGTTTAGTTCACAAACTGGTATATTGTTTTGTGGTTCAGCCAAAATGCAGTTTGTTTGTTTCCATCCCTATCCATGATTATGAATTTGAGCCAGCATGGTATAGTAGTTAGACTGTCAGATTAGTTTCTGAGAAATCCAGGTTCAAAGTCCCCTCTATCAATCAGATTTGTTGGGTGACCTTAAATTAATCCCACACTCCTAACCTATATAGGTTAGTCCATCTATATAGCCTAACCTATATCCACAAGGTTCTTGTGAGCATTAATGGAGGACAGGAGAACAGCACAAGTTAATTTGGGTTCCTACTGCAGAGAAACTCCTCCCTATAGCAGCTCATAAGCTTTTAAAAATGAGTTGCGTTCTGGAGGGAGAAGGGACATGTAGTATCCTGACTAGTCAGACAGTCCAATGCAGTCTTTATTTTATTGTTTTATTGCTAATAAAACTGAACTGAGGTTCAATGGTTAAACCTCATTTCCATTTACTGCATAGTTATAAGGCAAATTCACTCATAATCCCGCAACCAGTTTTTTATGTACAATCTGATATCTGTTATCTTCTTTTTGTCTGTTTGAGCCTTTGGATTTCTTATTGATTTTTTAAAAATACTGTACTTCCTATAAATTGCAATTCTTGCGTTTATTCATTGCAGTATTGTTTTTGTCCCCTTGTAGTCACTTTCGAAATAATTCCTTTTTTAATTTAGTCTGTTCAATGAATGCCGCTGTAATTAATGGGGCTAATGGCATGTCATGTCAACAATTCCAGGGACATCAGTACAGTTCAGGGAATTGTGTTTGCAATTAAGGTAACTGCTACATCTGGATCAGCAGAATGATCAGATGAGCTCAGGAAATATTTTTTTTTAATAAAGACTTTTGTGGAACTGCATTAATACAACTATTTACAGTACAGTTCCTGCACATAATTACATGAAGGATATCTGTGAGCTGTGAGCAGCTTTTGATGAATGATTATCGAAGGGGATACTCCTGCTGTTCTGAAATCAATGTGTTTTTTTTCCATTGTGGATTAAATTTAATCAAGTAATATTATCTAAAAAGAGTATGATTTCCCATCAGTTAAAAATGTTCTCTTTTACACACATGGATAATATGCATGTTTCAGCATATTTTAATAGCAGAATTTAGCAAGCAGAAGTTCTTCTTTCAGATGTAAAGTTCCTGCATCTCAGGTGCTACCCAGCAAGTAGGCAAAATCAATAACTGCCCATACATATTTATTCTCTGTAGTGGTCCCTTAAGTAATGCCTGACTGATGAAATTAGAAAAGCTTCCACCAACCAGCTTTTTGCAAACAATGCAAAACTGATTTATTTGTTTATTTCTATTTAGGTGCTCTTATTCCACTTTTTTCACTCCTTAATATAACAAAAAAAATTGTCAAATTCCCAAAAAAACAAACCTACTGGCCATTATCAGACTCACTGAGCCATGTAAACGCATAATCCAATATTCAGAAACAGTAACAAAGCAGAAAGCCCAGAAATAGGAACACCATATTTAGAATGAGATAATGCTTGCATATTTATTTATTTAAAATATTTATATATTTTCCTTTCTCCCAAACATCTCAGGATCTACAGTTAATGACCATATAAAAACAACTGGATAAAACTAAACACCCAAAAATACATATGGTACAAACTTGACACTGAGATTTGGATTCAGTTTATTCCATCTTCATGTCTTAGCAGCAGAGCAAGCCTAGTTAAAGCTATCCAACTGCAATTGCCCAGCATGAGCCTTGAAGAAGATTCCAGATATGTGATCAGTTGTCTGACTAGTTTAGCCAACTCTTCAGACTGATCCCCAACAGTTCAAGCCTTCTACCATGCAGAGATTGTTTCAACTGCCCTTTGAACAGTGGAATTTTATAAACTTTTAACACTGTCTATACAGTTAGGGGATTAGTTCCATGAGATATCGCTGTAGGGTACAGGGGAGATTGGCTGTCTGGCCCTCCTAGCTCTAGTTTTTAATTTGATGGATGTATTATGATCAACGGAGCCAACTGTTTAGATTGAGAAGGAGTCTTGTGGTTTTATCAATTGTGTTGTCTGTATTGGGAAAGGAGAGGTGATTAAAAAGTTTGTTGGGGTGACTGAAGGAGTGGGGTGTGTGGAAGGTATGAGAAAGTGATCTAGATCAGTGGACTGGCAGGGCATTGGGGTGCGGCCCGTGGCCCACACCCGCGCGGGCCGTGCCCGCGCATTGGGCCGCGCCCGCAGGCCACGCCCCGCATCGGGCCGTGCCCACATGCCGCGCCCGGGTGTCGCGCCCACGCATCGGGCCGTGCCAGGGTGCCACGCCCGCTCATCGGGCCGCGCCCACATGGGCGCGGCGGGCCCTGATTCCCTCTCCCTGCCCTCCCGCAGTAAGAAGCTTCCCGGGCCGCAAGCTTGCGGCCGGGGAAGTTTTTTACTGCGGGGGGGCGGGGAGAGGGAGCCGCGGCCCGGCGCCATGGCCTTCGCGGCCCGGCACCGGGCCGCGGCCCGCAGGTTGGGGACCACTGATCTAGATGGTAAGATAAGTGATTAGGGAAGTAAGAAAGGAAGGGGAGAAATTGTTTCAAGGAAGGGGAGAAATGAGAAAGTGAGTATAGCTAGAAGGCAGAGTAAGAGGTGGAAGGAGGAATTTAGATAGCAGGTCAAGCAAAGGTGGGAGACATAAGAAAGTATGGCCTAGAAACTGGCCTAGAAAAAAAGGGAAATTGACTTTATAGAGAGAACTGAATGCTGGATGGTTGTGGAATTCAAATCTGTAAAATAGGATGATGCCTCAGAGAATGATGGTGGAGCACATGAGGCTGGAGATCCTGAAAATGGGGGGGGGGGGGGGTTCAGAAGATACCACAGTGGGAGAAGGTTGGAGAAGAGAAGGGATATGATATATGGCTATGCTTGCACCCTTTCTAATCTTGATCCCATCTGAAGAAACATAGGGGGAGAGGTCAAGGGTTCTAGCCCAGCTCTAACCCTGATGCTATGCAATGCTAGATTGATTAATAACAAGACCTCTACTCTGCAGTCATATTTTGCAGAGCATGGGGTGGACCTGGCATGTGTGATTGAGACCTGGATCAGGGAGAGTGATGATGATGATGTCATCCGTTCAGTCATGTCTGATCCTCGGCAATTCTACGATCATCCTAAAAGAACTTGCCCTGCTGAGATAGTTGGTCTTGCATCAGTTGAGGACTTGGGGTCGGGGAGGGATGGCGATACTGATCTGGTAGGCTTTTCCCTTTAGGGTTCTCCCCATGCTGAAAATCATGCATACTGAATGTGTTGGCCTGGAATGAGACTTGGTCAAGGGCATGAGCATCCACATGCACCAGAAGATGCCCTGTTGGGCCTACTTGAGGTGGCTGTTGCATGGGCTTTGCAGTACCCCCAGACTAGTTGTCCTGGGGTACTTCTTTGTTGCTCAACATTTTTATTGAAAGTTTTACACAACCACACAAAAGACACAAAACCTATACAACATTACCACCAATACCACTTAACCCCCGATAACAAATAATAATAAAGACACCTCCCCCCAAAACCAAAAACATACAATAACAACAACAACAAACATTTAGAAAAGACCTCCAGCCATCTACAAGTTAGGTTCTTTCATTTTCAAAAACCACATGCAACAAAATATTATTGGAAATCAAAACTTCAAAATTAAATCATTCAATAACCATTCATAATTATAATATACTAGTAATAAAGCCCGCTGTAAAAAAATACAGTGGGCGCTAGCCGCCCCCAACCTCCATGGCAGCGCTGCCTGGGGGGTTGGGAAGGGCAGGGACCCCCAGCAAACGAAGACGCTCCCCAGGCCCTGGGGAGCACGCTCCGCAACTCGGCAAGCCGCGGAGCATCCTTTCCAGGGCCTGGGGAGGGTTTTTCCTCCCCCCAGCAAGCAAAAACTCTCCCCAGGCCCCGGGGAGGACGATCCACGGCTCAGGGAGCCGCGGATCATCTTCCCTGGGGCCTGGGGAGCGTTTGTCGGCCCCTGCAGCAAGCGAAAATGCTCCCCAGGCCCCAGGGAGGGTGCTGGGCAGCTCAGCGATCTGGCCAGTGGCCTCCCCCGGGTCTGGGGAGTCGTTGACGGCAAGATGGTGGGGGCCAGCGGCCTAGCTTCACTCTCGGTGTCCAGGAAAGGAATGGCCGCCGTGGAGCGAAGGCTAGTCCTCGTTGGGGGTGGGGTGGGTTGGGAGGCGCTAATTTAAATTTTATATCTCTTTTCCATACCATCTCCCATTGCTGAAGCTTAATAGTGTGCCCTATATTTTGTGCCCAGCGAATCATTGATTCTTTTATCACTTCGTTTTCAGTGTCTTTTTTAAGTAACATATTGTAGATCTTTGCAATTAATTTATCTTCTTGTTCATATATACACAGATCAGCCTCATTTTTTAAATTTTCAAACTGATAAATCTTTCTATCAGTTTTAAATTTGTCATATAACTGTCTATATATAAACCAATTGCAGGTACCACTTGCTACTGTTATATCTTCCCTCTGTTTAAATTATATTTGCTGTTCAGAGTAAGTCCTGGGGTACTTCAATGTCCATGCAGATGGGCCCATTTTGGGTTCGGGCTTGGGCTCAGACCTGGTGTCATCCATGTCAACACTGAGGCTCTTGTAATTTGTTACTGGTCCCACCCATCAGGCAAGCCATACCCTGGACCTGACCTTTGGTGTGGGATTGGATGGACCTTTGGTGTGGGATTGGTTCTGATAGCGATTAAAGCTGTTTCATGGTTGGACCACTATACCTTGAAGGCCTGGTTTCAAGTCCTGCCTCCTCTTAGTATAAGTGGACAGCATATTTATGCTCACCTGTGGATTCAGAGTGATTCCTGAATGCTCTGTGGAATCGTAAGTCTCCCAGAGACTCATTCGTTGAGTTGATCAATAACTGGCACAGCTGAGTGTTAGCCACTATGGATGAGATCACTCCCTGATGCCGTTTCAACCCTCATCGAAGCCAGTCCTCTGATATACCAGGGAGCTGTATGAAAAGAATCAGGAGTTGAGATGACTAGAGCAAGTTTGAAGGAAAGCACATGACAAAGCAGTGAGAACATTTGATAGGAATTGTGAGTTCCTGCATTGTGGAGGGGGCTGGATTAGAGGACCCTGGAGATACCTTCCAACTCTATGATTCTAGGATGCTTCTGAGAGCCTACAATATGGTAGTGAAGGCTGAGAAGAAGGAGTTTTTCACAACCACCATTTCATCTACCATCTCCCTGTCATCTACATGACTGTGACAATTCATAATACCATCAGCAACAACAACAATAATAGTATACATTTCTTTCCAGGGGGAAAAAAGTTTAAGAAGAGAAATAAAACTCAACTTTTTCCACTTGATTTTTCAGTTTTAATTTATTATCCTAGATTATTCATAAGCATAGTAAACCCAGCTTAATTCCTGTTCTTTAGATAGGTTTCCTTGTGTTGTGGATGTTGCATTCAGGTCACCTTAATTACATGTGTTTGTCCATGTTTATGAAATGATACTTGATTAGAACACCCATTACTCCAACTCCACAGTTTATTGTTCTCATTTTCTTGATTATATTTTCTATGCAAATGAGTTTCAATTGGAAGATTTCAGAAACAGTGAAGAATAGGCAATTACTTCCACATCAGCAATACAAGTTTTAGTAGAAAGAGAAATGCAAAAAAGTTCACACAACATATTTACAATTAGTTCCAAAGAACATTGAGGTATAACATGAAGCTACATTGCATCAAGTGCAGGCAGCAAAATCCAACAATCTTTATATCTTTAATCAACATCAACTTTCAACTATTATTATACAATTCCCCCTACAATTCCCTTTGTTTTAGATGTTTCTTTGCTGTTCATTTGCACTTGAAATTGTTAAGCCATATTATAGATTTATCAAAATGGGTTAAGTGAGTCAGACTCACTGATTGAATTTTATCTGTTTGATTAGGTTGTTTTTATTCACTGAACACATTCACAATACAGAGACTCAGCTTGTTTGAAATTTGTTTTAAACATACTGTTTTGTTTTATTGGGCCATTATGGAACTTTGGGTGCTCTTTTGGTGCTACCAAGTTTTGAATTATATTTCTGTATATATTTTGGCACCAAGTATTCATTGGGATATACTTTGCTGTATGTCTGTACTTACTGCAGTATTTGTTTTTGTGTTTCTTTTTCCTCCCAGCTTTATTCAGACATCAAAAATATGCCACAATTTGTTAGTGACATGAATTGGTTTAATGTCTTCAGGCTTGTAAACCTCTACCCCAACAGTAGCACTTCTGTTTTGTTAGGATTCAGTCTGTTATCCTTCATCCATTCCAAACCTTTTCACAATTCCCACAGCCCCCCTGGGATCTGCTGGTAGTGTGAGACTGAGCTGAGTATCATCTACACCATTGATTCCCAAAGTGGGCACTACCGCCCCCTGGTGGGTGGTGCAGCGATCCAGGGGGGTGGTGATGGGCCATAGGTGCATTTGGGGGCGATGAATAAATGTAAGGGAGCAGTGAAAGCATAAAAGAAAGAAGAGAAGATTTAGAAAAATTGATTTATGTATTCTGCTCATAACGCTTAATTTTTCTTTGAACAATGTACTGGACGTTAGCTCGGTTTCAGCATACTCCCTCACTTGCATTGAGATATGTGGAATCGCGCACTGCTATTGTTCATGCAGTGTCACTGAATTGCCATTCCAAAACACGTGTGTACTAGGAGCATTGCTGCGGGCAACTGCCACTCATGCGATTGGTCAATCGCAAGGCCAAAGTCTGGAACGGCAGCGGCGGTACTACCAGCAGATTTTGGAGCACACTATGAATCAGGAGATTTCCCGTAATTATTAGGGTAAAATTACAGCGTAATATAACTCTAAGTTAGATTGTTGTGATATTGTACAAGTTAAACTAACAAATATTGCGACCATAATTGGTGAGTATTATTTATTTATTTTGTAATAATTATATGCGATTTACAAACCTTTTCGCTCCGATGAACGAGACAGCATCACTCTGCACTTTCGATTCTCTCTGCCGAAGAGCGAAACTGTCTCGCTCTGAATTTTTGAATCATTTTATTTCAAACTCATAAACATAACAATAAATATAAAAGGTCATCCTTTATTTGTATGTTTTTAGTCTAAAACCAAAATTTCTTACTTATTTATTGGTAATTTATTTATTTATAACTGTTTTCTGATCCCTACTTAAGCCTTTTCACTAGGCCTGAAAACTATCAATTCTCCGGTAAAGTATTTGTACAGAAACGGACTGGTTCTCCGGTCCCCACCAGCTGCAGCTATAAATAGGTCAGTCGTATACTTGGAATAGGTCCATTATTTGTAGGGAATAACGTATTTGAGAATTGCCGGTCGCCATCTCTAGGTAGCGCTGATGGCGTGATGCTGACACCATTTGGCACGGCTACTCGGTAACTGGACACAAAGCGGCGCGCGCCGGTATCACTGGCCGGTATTAATTGCTATTAAAATTTAAAAAAAATTAATTTCCAGGGGGCGCTGAGTAATATTTTTTCTGGAAAGGGCCAGATAAGTTTGGGAACCACTGATCTACACATTGCAACTTATCAGCCCATATCTCAGACCTCACCCAGTACTGGAAAGAATGGGTGACAAAATGGAACTGTGGGGTTAAAGGCCAAGGGGCAAAGCCGCAGTCCCCCAATGCTGCCCTAGCTGGCCACACCCGGTAACAGCTGCCTCAGTGAGGCCTGGGCGGCCAGCCCAGATGGAGATAACGTTCAGTCCAAGTCACCGGGAGCTAATAAAAACAACGTAGAGCCAGGCAAAGAGTAGTCAAACAGTCGGAAGGTCTGAGTCCAGAAAGTCCGAGGGTTAACCAAGCCAAAGCACTTTACCAAAAGCCGTCGTCAGGTCCGAAGCCAGGGGATCAAGGATTAAGCAGCAGGTCACGATAGCAGAGCCAGTCCAGGGGGTAGTCGCATAAATTGTTTCCACACTGGCTAGCTGTTTCTGTCTCCCTAAATGCAGCCCATCTAATGAGCTGCACCTGCAGGATGACTCAGCCCTCCTCTCCCGGCGTGAGTCCAGCTGAACCCCATCGCTTCTGACAGCTCGCCTGCAATCTCTGGCTCCTTCTGCGTTCTGTCAGCCCCACCCTTTGGCTTCGTCTGAGACGTACAGCCACTTCCTCTGAATCTGAGTCTGAGGTATACTCCTGTTGAGGTCTGTTATCTGTCAGCTGCCGGGAACATCCCTCCCCCGGGTCCATCTCATTACTCAGATCTGGCTGGGCTGTTGACCCTGGTTGTTCTGGCAACCCCAGGGAGCAGGGAGGCAGCAGCAGGGGTATAACAACCGCACTCTGAAAAACTCTTGAGAAAAGATCAGAACCATTGCAAAACAGTGTTTCCCTTTCCTAGTCCTGACTGGTGATCCATAAGGATGTCATAATACCATTATCAATGGTATCAGAAATGCAAGCAGTTGCATACTAGACATACTAGAAATGATTTTGCAGAAGTAAAGTGGTTCCAAATGCCATTTGCTACTCACAAAAGCATTATCAAAGATAAACAGGGAAAGGAACTGACTGACCAACAAAGCATCAAGAACAGATGGCAGGAATACACAGAAGAACTATATGCATGCAGAACAGAAGTTCACCCTCTTCAAAATGAAAAAAGAAACAAATAGAGCTTGAACCGATCAGTCTTAAGACGGAACTTGAATGGGCCTTGAGACAATTGTCAAACAGCAGGTCCCTGGACATTAACATCATAGCCGTGGAATTGCTGAGATGTGTACCAATCAAAACCATTACAGCTTTATGCCAGAAAACCTGGGAAACTAATAACTGGCTAGGGAAGTGGAAACAATCTGTGCTCATCCCATTACCAAAAAAGGATGACTCAAAAAACTGTTCCAATTATCGTACAATTGCCCTCATTTCTCAGGCTCGTAATATCCTGCTGAAAATCATACAACAATACATAGCAACAACCATTGAAAGGGAATTACCAGATGTTCAATCTGGCTTTCAACGGGGGCGTGGCATTCATGACCGTATAGCAAATTTGCGCTGGATTTTGGAAAAGTCAAGAGGAATATTGGAATTATGTCTACCTCTGCTTTATTGACTAGAGGAAAGCTTTTGATTGTACTGATCACAACAAATTGTGGGAAGCCCTGCAAAATTTGGAGGTGCCAGTGCATTTGATCAGACTAATGCAGTCACTCTACACAAACCAAGAAGCCACTGTACATACACCATTTGGTGACACTGAGTGGTCCAACATAGAGAAAGAAATGTGCCAAGGTTTTATTCTTTCCCCCTTCCTATTTAACTTGTATGCTGAGAACATTATGAGAGAGATTGAAACCAAAGAATGAAACATCGGAATTAAGATTTGAGAAAGGAATATATATAATCTTTGGTATGCTGATGAGACTACTCTCCTTACAGAAACTAAGGATCTCAAAGTTCAATAAAGTAAGAAAGAAATTTGGCTACTTCTTAAACACTAAAAAGACAAAAATAATTACCACTGCAAAAAACAGACATGTTACCATAACAATTGATGGGCAAGAGATCAAATGTGTTCAAGAATTCATTTTTCTTGGAACAAAAATTGATATGAGTTGCAATTGTAGTATGGAAATAAAACATCAAATTGCTTGAACCAAACTTGGAAAAGCAAGGACATAAGCCTATCAAATATAGATTAGTTACATCTATCGTATTTCCAATGGCCACTTATGGTTGTGAAAGTTGGATGATAAAAAATCAGACAAGAGACAAATAAATTCATTTGAACTCTGTTGTTGGAGAAAGTTTCTGTGGTTTCCGTGGACAGCAAAAGTCACAAACAAGGAAATACTACAGCACATAAAGTCTGATATATCATATGTTGTCCACAAGGATGACCAAGGCCATTTCAATCCCATAGCCTGGCCTGAAAACAGATTGAAATTGATCTAAACTTGATTCATTAAGAAATCTCTACAATTGACTCTAAAATGGTACATTTGGGAATGGACAGTAGTTATTTAGCTTTCTTGATTCCAGAGTAATTTCATTAAGGAGTGGGTGCTCCACTACCTGCTTCAAGTCAGGAGCAACCACCCCATCTCTCAATCTCTCAGGAAGGCATTTACTGTCTCCCAAACCCAGTCCACTATCTTGCTACCTCCCCATAGCAGATTTAAGCAGCCAGGAGTTGTAAGGATCATATTAACAGATGGTACATCTCAGACATCAAGAATCATGTCTGCATCCTAGGACTACACAGAATGTCAGGTGTCCCAGCAACTGAACAAATGCTAATATGCTAATATGGAGTCCAAGTCAGAATGGATGCCAGAGATTTTATGCACAAATGATTGTAGTGGACTGCAGAGTAGTCCAGCCCAATAAACACCTGACTAACTTGAAGAGTTCTACAAGTCTGCACTATCTAGATGCATTCCCTTCTACAGCTAAGACTGCAGACTTCCTGGTTGCTTTGTTACTTTATTGTGAATGTGAATCCTGGTACTTCAGAAAAAAACCCTCTCTGTTTCATAACCACAATGAATAATTTAAACCAGTGGTTCCCAACCTTTTTATCACCAGAGACGAGTCAATACTTAACAATTTTACTGAGGCCCAGGGGAGGGGTAGTGTTTTGCTGAGGGATGCCACTGCCACCTGAGCCCCTGCTCCGCTTGCTTTCCCGCCAGTGTTCCTGACTTCTCGCCGCCCACTGGGAGGCGCTGCCAGCATGTGCAGTGCCATGCCAAGAGGGAGCCCCAGCCATGGCGGCCACTGGAGAGCACCAAAGGTGAGCTGGCAGCAGAGTGGCAGGGCAGCCCCCAAGGCAGCAGCCGGGGAGGAGGACAAGGAGGAGCCACAGCCCAGTACCGACTGATCCATGGACCGAGACTGGTCTCCGGCCTGGGGGTTGGGGACCACTGATTTAAACCACAGTTGAATCCTGGTTTAGAATCCCATTTTGTAGTCAAGGGGTGAAAAAAACCTCTGTTAATGTCCTCAGATTCAAATGTGGTGGGGGTGAAGTGTTCTTAAGCTTGAGAAGTCCTGTGTCTTAGTTTCCCTGCTTGTTCGCATGAGGAACAAATTGTGGTGTGTTTTAGAGATGGTGGAATGCAGCCGTCATGTTCACTTTCATTTTGTCAGTGGCTCAAAATTTTAAAAATTTATGTTTATCATGTCTTCCATCTCATCTTCTACCTATGAAGTCAAGTTAAAGCTCTTTGTCTGGCAACTGCCTCTTCTGGCGAGCCTGTTTATAAACTCCCTAAGATTCTATCCTTTATAGGCGAGTGATATAAATGTCAATTTACTTCAAATGAAACAGACTTCAGAAATCAATACCAAGGATTATTGTCTGACCGAGTAAATCTTGCCAGTTTTCATGAATAGTGAAGTACAGAATTGAATACTGCTTTCTAGTAATATTGTCAGCAATTTTTTTGAAAAAAATCCATTATTGATTTTCTTCCAAAGAGAAAGCTTTTTATCAAATTATGAAATGAGAAAGACTTCCACTGATATATATGAATATCTATGTTAATATTCCAGCAGTGAATAAATTACTTTGGCTTATTGTTGTTTAAATGTTTCAGTTAATTAGCATTTGCAGAATTCACTTAGCAGATATAGAGATGAACACAAACCATGAACAAATTGAACTAGGACATTTATTCATAAACTGAACTGGTTTGTAGTTCATGGCCCTGGTTTGTAGTTCATGGCCCTGTAGTTCAGTCCCTTTAATTAGGGCTTACAGAAAACCCCAAAACAGCTGAGTGGGAAGGAGAAGCTTGCCCCCTGCCCCCCAGCAACTCAGCTGTTTCAGCCTTTCTTGTGCAATCCCTTTTGCTTCATGGTTTGGTTTGTACCCATCCCTAGCAGATACCTTAATGATGCCCCTCCCCTTCAAACCTTTATTAAGATACGTAAAACCCCTGAATTCTTGTCAAGCTGGCCAGAAAGAAAGGAAATTTCATAATACTTTAAATGTCATTTAAATTTGAATCAGGATGAATGAGCTTTTTTATTGCTTTCTATGTATTATGTTTTTGGTGACAGTTTCAGTTCTCTACTGCTTGCAGATGGTTTGGGAGATCGGTTTGTATTGTCTGTGCACATTGTACAGTAATTCAAAATTATCCCGACATGAGATCCAGTAGGTTGGTGGACCAGCAAGCTGTTGAATTGCACAGAGATGGATAAAGCAAAAAAAAAAAAAAAAAATCCAGGAAAAAATCCAGTTAAGCAGTCTCTATAATTGAATATTAGACTTACATATAAAGGAGGGTGAAGAGTTCTTGGATAGAACTCATGAAGTACTCTTGACAGAGCATGTGCAGGAGGAGGGAAAGCTATCGAAGCACAGGAGGGTAATGAATGGAAGGCTGTTATGCATAGGAGTAGAAGAATAAGGAAGAGCCTCTTGTGGCGCAGAGTGGTAAGGCAGCAGAAATGCTACCTGAAGCTGTTTACCCATGAGGCTGGGAGTTCAATCCCAGCAGCCACCTCAAGGCCTTCCATCCTTCTGAGGTCGGTAAAATGAGTACCCAGCATGCTGGGGGGTAAACGGTAATGACTGGGGAAGGTACTGGCAAACCACCCCATATTGAGTCTGCCATGAAAACGCTAGTGGGCGTCACCCCAAGGGTCAGACATGACTCGGTGCTTGCACAGGGTGCTTTACCTTTACTTAGGGTGCTTTACCTTTACTTAGAAGAATAAGGAGAAGGTCTGTCCCATTGATGCTCAGCAATTGGTTCCAGGATCTGCCTGAGGATGTTGAGTCAGGAACACAGGAGCATGAATTCCCCAAGCCCTCATGAAGACCAAGGAACAAGTCACAGGCTCCCACTAGTGAGATTTCTAGGTCTTCTCCCCCACAGCCCCCACAAAATATTTCACAGGCCCCCACAGTTGAGAGTTCTAGGTCTGCTCCCAAGGGTCCAAAAAAATGGGTA
This sequence comes from Paroedura picta, assembly GCF_049243985.1. Classification (NCBI taxonomy): domain Eukaryota; kingdom Metazoa; phylum Chordata; class Lepidosauria; order Squamata; family Gekkonidae; genus Paroedura; species Paroedura picta. Next base: position 45,104,734 of record NC_135375.1, on the reverse strand, counting down.
TTGGTAATTGGGAGTTCCCTGCTGAGAGGCATAGAGGCTGAAGTATGTAGACTAGACTTGTTGTATCGAGAGGTCTGCTGCCTACCTGGAGCACACATCAAGGATGTCACAAAACAGCTGGGCAGGCTTGTCAAGCCCACGGATCATTACTCCTTTCTTCTCATCCATGTAGAAACAAATGATACTGCCCAGCACAGCATGGAACATATTAAGAAAGACTTTGTGGATCTGGGGGGAAAGAGTGTGCAGGTTGTGTTTTCATCAGCTCTTCTTGTAAGTGGCCGTGGCTTAGGAAGAGATAGAAAAATCATACAAGTAAATGATTGGCCACATCACTGGTGTTGTCGGGAAAGGTTTGGATTTCTGGATCATGGTCTACGATGTCAATAGGTGGGATTACTATCAGGAGATGGTGTGCACCTTTCAAGGGACAGAAAAAGTATTTTGGGGAGAACCCTTGCACACCTGGGAAGACAGTTTTAAACTAAATCCAAAGGGGAGCGAGACGTAAGTTCAGAACCTGGTGTGATGGGAAGATGGGAAGATTGCAAATCTACAGGGAATGGCACATAAGCAGGGAACTACTAACTTATAAGAAAGTTCAAAAACCATGTGGCACACAAAGGATGGATTGTGATGTCTCTACACTAATGCACAGAGTATGGGAAACAAGCAGAAGGAACTAGTAGTCCTAATGGACGAAGGGACTATGACCTAATAGGAATCACGGAAACTTGGTGGGATGAGTCACAACTGGAATACTAGAACTGAAGGAAAGGAAAGGAACAGACAAGTAAAGAAGGGGGAAGTGTAGCAATATAGGTTAAGAATCTTTATACTTGTGAAGAAATAAAGGTACTTGAGCATGACATTTCAGTTGAGTGTATTTGGGTAAATGTAAAAGGAGTAGGAAATTAGAATGCTATTATTGAGGGGTTTGGAGACGTATGAGGAAAAGTTGGTGGAGCTTGGTTTGTTTAGCCTGGAGAGGAGATGACTGAGAGGGGATCTGATAACCATCTTCAGGTATTTAAAAGGCTGCCATATAGAGGATGGAGCAGAGTTGTTTTCTCTTGCCCAAGAGGGACGGACCAGAACCAATGGGATGAAATTTACACAAGAGAAATTCCGTCTAAACATCCAGAAGAAGTCCCTGAAAATTAGAGCGGTTTCTCAGTGGAACAGGTTTCCTCGAGAGGTGGTAGGTTCTCCATTTTTGGAGATTTTTAAACAGGCTGGATAGCCATGTGACAGAGAGGCTGATTCTGCGAAGGTTCAAAGAGGTGGCAGATTACATTGGATAAGTGATAGGGTTGTAAGTGTCCTGCATGGTACAGGGGGTTGGACTAGATGACCCATGAGGTACCTTCTAACTCTGTTATTCTATGATTTTAAGCAGGAGCTACAGGTGCACTGGTAAGGAGGTTGAGTGGATGCAAGAAGTTGAGTGTCAATCAGGAACTGATTAACAAGCCTCTGAAGTCTTATACTGGGGTGCGGGGGGGGGGACACAGTCCCAAATCCACATAGAGCCATAAAATTCACATGAATTATTTTATTTGTTTGTTTGAATTTTATATCACCCTCCTGGTGACTCAGCTCAAGGCGGTGTACAATCACACACATACACAAAATAGTATCATTAAAATTATTATTTAAATTTCAGATTAGTTTGCAATTTAAAACAATTAATGCAATTAATAGCATTCAGGTATAAAAAGTTAGCATCAGCATCCCAGTTTCTAGAACTCTCACTCAAGCTAGACCGCTTGGTGTCCAGCTTGGTGGAGTGATTAGGAATGCCGACTTCTAATCTGGTGAGCCAGGTTTGATTCCCCGCTCCCACACTTGCAGCCAGCTGGGTGACCTTGGGCTCACCACAGCACTAATAAAGCTGTTCTGACCGAGCAGTAATATCAGGGCTCTCTCAGCCTCACCTTCTGCACAGGGTGTGTGTTGTGGGAAGAGGAAAGGCAAATGGAAGCCGCTTTTCTCTTCTTCTTCTGATAGTGGATGGTGAGTAGATGGACTAGCAGAAATATCTCAACATGCTTTCCAGAAGAACATTTATTTTTAAGAATAAAATGGGACAATTGAGGTTTGCGTCCTAAAGAACATATTCATTAGTAGTGAAGTTTTTCTCTGGAACAAAAACCTTCCACTGGCACAACAGTGGTGCAAGGCTCATTGGCAGAACATTTCTGAAGAATACAACCCCATATATATAACCGCCATGAAGAGGAGCTGTGGGACACAAATGTGATACTTTTTAGAAAGAAAGCAAGAATTCTACAGTTTGCTGATTTATCAAGTTTGAAGATTGATCAAGTTCATCAAGTTGGCTAGAAATTGCTATGTGTACAGTACGTAAAACATTTTTTTTTCTATATGACTAAATGGTTGCACAGTGACTTTTATATGTCTTGTTTATTAGCTAAAACATTAGGAAATCAGCAAGGCTTAGACTCTTGTAGGGGTAAAAAAATTTAATAGCTGATTGAATTTCCAATTCATATTTGACACTATTCAGCCTAACTTATTTAAATTTCTGTTTCATTTATAGCCTCATTTTTCTCAAAACACTCAAGGTAGATTTTTAAAATGTAATCAAACCAAACCATTTTATGAGGATGTATCACAATGCTGGCTGATCTGTGTCTTTAAACGTATATATGATATCTATGTAGGAGTTGTGGGTGGGGCCAGACAGTAAGGACTCCACCTCTGTGGGCTACTCCTCCTGGCTGACCTCCAGGGCCTCACTCGCACCCCAGAAATTCTGGTGGGCCTTGCATGGACCTTAATGGTTTGGTCTCCCTTTGTCCGTCCTTCCTTCCTTCTGGTCTTCCTGTGCCTTCCTCCTCTGTTCCTTCTGCCTTTCTCTCTTGCACTCAGTTATCTCTGCTCTCCTCTTGCCTCCATCTCCTCTCCTTTACATCTGACCTCATTCCCTGTTGTCCTCTTTCTTATATCCACCCTCTTGTTCCAGCCTCTTCCCTCCACCCAAGTACACAAATAGCTCTGCCCCACTCAGAGTGCTGATTCCTGGCTCTGTGGTCACACCCTTCCTCATGCCACAGCAAGCTGGGTGGGCCATTGGTCATCCTTGCCACCTTGTCCTAACTGGGGATAGCCACCACTCTCCCTCTGTCTCTTCTCACAGGCTCAGGCCCAGGGGCGGTTGCAGCTGGCTCTGTGGGCATAGGCACTTGCCCAGCACCCTGCTGTGCAACACTGACTCAGTGCTGCAGCCAGTGGATTATGGCGGGGCCTCCCCATTGGTCCCCACTGGTAAATTGGTTTGTGTGCAGAGGTTTATCCATGGGGGGCAGAGCAGAGCTTCCAGCACGGGTGGGGCATCAGGGCTAGAGTTTGAGCAGCCCAGACAGTATATGTCAGTTGTACACCCTTCCTCCATGCCCCAGTTATTGTCATTTATTGATCAGTGAAAGTACTGTGTCATCATTCTGGGTTTATATTGTCATTCTGTGTTTAATTTCTTTTGGATGAGAGAGCACCAGAGATTTATAGCACTTTTGTAATATGTAATTTATTTACATATCTACAAGCCAATATAAATGGAGGCAAACAGGCATTTATACTTCAGGCTGAAGAGGTTTCCCAAAGAGTAACGGACAGCCCTTAAAGGATTTTCTATCTCCAAATGAGCTAACTTCAGATTTAAAACAATAAAGCAAAACCTCTGAAAATATCAACATAGGACACAAACACACAAAACTCTGACTACATTTGCCACCATTAAAGAATCAGTTTCTTTTGTTAAAACCCTGATCACATGAAGCATCTTTTTATACAATCTCTAGTGTGGTCACGAAAACAGGGCATATTCATAACAATGCTCATTATTCTGAGCTTCTATAAACAATGACAGTAGTAGAAAGACTTTGTTAAAACAGAGAGACTGAACTTTTAATGGCAAAAGAATCTTTATTTTGTAAAATTACAACTGTTTTACAAGCCTATCACTAGCAAATAATCATACTGCACAAGATGAGGGGGCTGCTTTATTGCTTCTTTTGCAAGTTTATTGTCCATATTAGTGGGATTTTTCAGCAGAAGCTGTTCTGAAACAAAAGCACAACTCCAAAGTTCTATATAGGTCTCTGTTAACATGCATCATTCTGTGGCTCAGTGGTAACTGCCTGGTTCATACATATTTCTTTGCTTTCTTTATTTCTAGTTATTATTCCCACTCCCCTCTTTCATCTTCCATGTCTATAAGCCTCTTCATCCTTATGATCCATGGTAAATGAAACAGAGAAGAAACCTATTTTAGACTGGAACTCAACTATGTATGATTCTATTTTACAATGCAAGGCAATGCACTTTGATATTGGATGACATCTACCCTATTATAAACAAAGAAAAATCCAACTTCTGATATTCAAGGTATGAACAGAAATTCTGTGGCACCATAAAGATGAACATCAATTTATTCCGGCATCAGCTTTCATGAGTCAGAGCTCAGTTCACCAGACATAGATACAAACAGAATATTTACTTAAAATTCCTTTTAAAAACAGAATCCAGACTGTGCTATGTATCTCTTAAGTAACAGAGAATTAGAGGCAGAGAAAGGGGACAGCAAGGATGGTGGAGGCAGATATTACCAGTCTCTTTCTGCACTGGGATGTAATTTAGGAGGAAGTATAGCATTCTGTGATCCAAATATCCAGGCATCAGATCAACACACAGCAGGAAGGGAAACTGTAGGGAAATGTCTGCTGGCATCTAATTTTGACAGTTCTTCTAAAATACAATGACTTTCTTATTCATCTTCTCAACAACCCTGTTGCAATGACTCAAGTATGCATTCAAAGGAAGGAACTGAAGGTACTACAGAACATTTTTGTTTATAAAGCAATTTCTGTCTGATTACCCTGATTTCTCTTGGTATGCTTATTTAAACAAAAATATGTGCATAATCATATGGAGAAAAATTCTTTTAGAAGAACCATATAGCCAGGGGGGACAAAAGCAAAAAGGAAGCATAAACCTCAGGAAACAGCGTTTTCATTAATTGTTTTCCTTCTCTTTAAAAATTTGGGATCATAATCTACATTTCAAATGAACCAAGAGACACCAGAGACTCAAATCCTCTGTTTACATAAAGCAGCATAGTAAGGGTATGCATAATTCATGCCTCTCCAAAGCCAAGACCTCTTCCTCCTAACAAATAACACCCATTTGCTCAAGAAAGTGAGCCAGCATTACATTTCAGGGAAGTCCAAATTAGAAAACCTTTTGAACAGTAAAGCAATATTACTCTTGCATTTGGGCTGGTTATTAAACTGTTCCGCTTTGGGACTAGGCATACAGCATACCATCCAAAGAAGAATTATGCCCTTCCCACAGAGGTCAATGGTGTAACTCAGTTTAAGATCGCACTAATAGTTTATTACATCTTACTTTCACAACTGAGCTCAGACGCAAAACATTCGGGAACAAAAATCTGCATTATCACCAAGTAGCCAATGACTTGCTCTTCATTTTACTGTTCTTGAAGGGATATGAACTGCAATCAGCTGAACAATTTCATGTTATTTTATTTCAATGCTTTTCATTCCAGAAAGGTTATTTCCATTACAGATATTGATTTGAACTTTTATGCCACTTAGCAAGGCTTCAGCAAAGACTTTCATGTTTTTGCTTTGGCTGTATTGTTTGTTTGACTGTAACAATTATATTCTCCTTTGAAGCCAAGTTAGCGCAATTGCTTTTGTCTTTTGACTCCTCTGCAACTGTGATAGAAACACTTTGACTTGAAACTGCACCCTCTGTTCTTTGGCTTGGCACAGTGTTAATGAGACATACTGCATTAAAAATGCCCTACATTTCCTGAAAACTTCTATTTAGTGTCGTATCTCTCCCACTTTTATTTATTACACCAGAGAGCCACGGTTTTGCTTCAGCTTTGTTGTTTCGATCCTGTACTCATTCTGCTTGAGAGGTCGCTTCCCCTATTTTTATTTGTCTGACAGATGGAAGTAGACTGCTTAAAGCAGTTAATTGGAGGTCAGGCTCTGCAAGAAGCCACACCAGGTTCCTGCACGCTTGCATACCTGGGGCTTTCCAATGGGGACTTCTAACAGGAGAGCTGAACTTGGGAGTTTAGTGAGGGAGTTGAAGAAGTAACAGGAGAGAACTCCTGTAGTCAGAGTTTCCTGAAAAGCGACATACAAGCTCCACTTCAGCAATTAATACAGTATACCACATTATTCTTCTGATATAAAGAAAAAATAATCCTGCATTTCCTGAACCTTTTCCTGCATTTCCCAGGCCCTTTTCTATTGTCCAAAGTGCAGCCATCATAGAATCACAGAGTTTGAAAGAATCTCCAGGGTCATCTAGTCCAACCCCCTGCATAATGCAGGAACTCAGAACTACCTGCCTACCCACAGTGACCCCAATTTCATGCCCAATTTCATAGATTATGCTTCTCTTTCTTTCTAAGAAGCCAATTGCTCTCTCAGAAATGAGAGTACTTATTGTAGCAGCTGGAGACAGCAGGGAAGGCCAGTTTATTGTCCCTGAAAGTCAGTTGTTTTTCAGAGTGAACATGGACCCCAAAGACTCATTTGATGAGAAAATGGAGTTGCACTTACCTGTAACCATTCTTTGAAGTCTTTTGAAGAGAGGAAACATGTTCTTCCTAAGAATAGGCTGCCTAAGGAGGTGGTGAGCTCCCCCTCACTGGCAGTCTTGAAGCAAAGGTTGGATACACACTTTTCTTGGATGCTTTAGGATGCTTTGGGTTGATCCTGCATTGAGCAGGGGGTTGGACTAGATGGCCTGTATGGCCCCTTCCAACTCTATGATTCTGTGATTCTGTGATTCTGCATGAGTACATTTCTTCTATGTATTCCTACCATTGATGATCTATTTGTCAGTCAGTTCCTTCCCCTGTTTATCATAATGCTTTTGTCAGCAGCAAATGGCATTTAGGACCTCTTGTGCAAAAGCATTTCTTGTGTGTTCCTCTTTGTAGTTTTCTTCTAACTGCTTGCATTTCTGAATCATGTAAGCTTCACGGTGCATCCTGGTTGCCCTTGTTGCCCACATTTTTCTTGCTTCCTCCATTTTGCCTGCAGCTTTTGCTGCTTTTCTACATTCAGCTATTCTTATAATTTCAGCTGATAACCATTTTGATCTTTTTTCTTGCTTCTTGTGCGGTATATGTTTAACTGCTGTTTCAATAACCATTGAATTTCCTACCACAATTCATCAGGCATCTTCTCTGTTGCATCCAATAGTTGAAATTGATTTTTTACCTCCACTGCATATATGAGTGGAATTTTATTTACATTGAGCTTCCTTAACCCTGATGTCTTCTTGATGTTGCGAAGTTTTGTTTTGATTTTAGCCAATAACAGTTCATAATCTGAACTGCAATCAGCACCTGGATATGTTTTGACAACTAGGAACTGAGCCATCTTTGACTGCATAAGATATAGTCAATTTGGTTCTGGTGTAGACCACTTGGTGATGTCCAAGTGTGCAGGCAACATTTATGCTGTTTGAACCAAGTGTTCATGATGAGAAATCAATTTGCATGACAGAATTATGCCAGACAATCACCTGCATCATTTCTTTCTCCAAGTCTGAAGTTGCTAGTTATGTCTTTATCTGCTTATGTGTCAACTTTTGCATTAAAGTCACCCATTATGTAAATGACATCCTTCTTGGGTACTTGTTTTAAAGTGCCTTGAATGGCGGTATAGAAGTCTTCCATTTTTTCCTCTGTTGCAACAGTTGTCACAGCGGACAGCTGCAAAATGCATTGACTTGGCACAAATTTGAATTGTCATGATTTGATCATTGATTGTCAAATGCTTGAGAAAATTTGTCACTGCTTGAGAAAATTTCTGCTTTCAATGAAAGCCACACTATTCCGCTCTATGGAGTTATGTTCTAAATAGTAGATGGTGAATTCCTCCAAAAGAAAGAAACCATAATCTGTCCAATTTGCTAATGCCAGGGAAGTCAATATTCAACCTGACCATTTATCTTTTGACAATTTCCAATTTTACTTGAGTAAGTCCTCTAATTTTCCAAGTTGCTATGTGGTGCATCTCCATAAAATGCAGACCCTTGCTTTCACCATTGGCAATATCAGCACTTGGGGTTCCTGCTGGATTTGACCCAGGTATGTCATAAAATTCAAGGCTACTGGTTGCAGGTCCTTGCTCCTCCCCTGTCACCTGTTGGGTACCTTCTGGCCTGAGGGATTCACCATTGGGCACCATATCAAAATCATTTGAGAGCTGTAGCATCGGATTTTCTTGGCAAAAGTTTTACAATTTTTACCCTCCCCATTTACCCGGGCTTGGATCCAACATGCTCAAGTGTGCATTGCTGGGTTATTAATCTTTATACAGAGTTACTATTCTCAACCATTAGAGAAAAAGACATTCTATCTAGTATGGTGCATTGTAAATGCTGTCACTGACATACATTTACTTTAAGGCTTAATTTTAAATAATGCTATTCTCGAAGTTTGTCACTGTAATGGTTTTTAATCTGTTTATACAGATCAGGCAGACTACACTAATCTGTAGGGTAAATATTAGTGAGCAAAAGCCAATAAAGATATTCTCAGTATCCAAATTACAAGGATTTAATATTTCATGCTTCCCTTCTTCTTCACATGTGATGAAGGTAAAAGGTCTGTAAAAAAATCCATGTTGTCCATTTCTGCAGGTTATCTGTATAATCATCCTGAAGAACTAGTTAGAATGAAGCATTTAATTGTTTATGATTCTGGACTTTTTAGTTCTCAGACCAAACAGGCTTCATTTGCCATCAGTGACACTGGTCCATATTATAATTTGATTGGCTAAATAGTTCTGTGATGAGCCAATTTCGCTTGGCTCATTCTAGGACAGACTTTCTCAGTCAGGGTTTCATGAATTGGGTGGGAGTTAATTCATTGTACTATATTTCTTAAATTTGTTAAACATTTATTGAATGATATTAACATATATGGTCATGTTGACCCACCCATCCCTCCTAAAATGACCAGTGATGGGTCTGGAGGAGGTGAGGAGGGACCCAAGGTGAGTGTATATGCAGCTATGCTTCCCAAACATATTCTGTATGATTGTGCCACTTCTGGGCTTTCAAGAGTTTCTCAATGTAGAAACACTGAGAAAGGCTGCTGTAGGAAGAAGGGGAAAATTCCGAATCAGCAAATGATACTAAAGTATTGCAGATAGGCATGGAGGGTGGGAGGGATTTTTAATACATAAAGTTTTTTTAATGGAAGCATCTGAATACATGAACATAGGAATTGGCTTTATATTGATTCCATCAAGGTCAGTCTTGTCCTCTCTAAGGCCCATTATGCACGGCCACCGAAACAGCGATTTCGGGTCACATGGAAAACGCGGAGGGGGAAGAAGCGAAGCAAACCGCTTATGCACGGGACCGGACGCAACGGCGTCAAAACCCAGAGTAACCGATTATGCACGCGGAGACCTCGGCGCCGCTTCTGGTTGCGCCCCGGTCACTCGGAAGCTGCGCTTTCTTCCACGTTTCACTTACGCGACTTTTTCGGTGGCATGCACCGAATCTGCGGCCAGTTGCAGCCGGCTCCATGCATTATCGGTGATTTTAGTTGCCGCCATTCCACCCCGAATGTGCACTATCCCCTCGTGCATAATGGGCCTAACTGGCAACAGATCTCCAGGGTATCAGGTAAAGGTCTTTCACAGCCTTTTAACTGGAGATGCCGGGACATGGACCTGGGACCTCATATATATGAAGCAGAGGCTCTTCCACTGAGCTACAGCTCCTCTCCAGGCTGTGAAAGTATTATTAAAGATAGCCTTTATGCTACATCCAAAGTACTGTGAAATTGCCAAATGAAAACTGAATTACCTCAGAGTCTCTGACTGGCAAGCCTCTCCCTTCCATTTGCTGAGGGCAAGGGTTGATCAAGGGTTTAAGTGATGACATAGAGGTCATTAGAACAACTTTCTGGGAAGACGGTGTGGTATTCATCCAGCTCAGAAATGGCTCACCACTTAGGACAGGTCCTCCAGATGTCCATGGACTACAATTCCTATGAGCCCCTGCCAGCAAATGCTGAGGACATGCTGAGCAGAGCCTGAGTTATGTTGCTTCCAAGTCCATGCACATCAAAAAGTCCTCCACTGTTTTTAAACAGGATCACTTCTCGGGTTTCCAGCACTTTCAGGAAAAGCCCAGATGAACAGAACAGTGTGGAAATTGGATAAAGTTCATTATCTGTCCGTGGCTTATCTCTGACCTAAAGCATAAGTATTAATGTTCAAATGGAACAGTCCTCTAGGATTCTAATGAAAAATACCCAGGGTGTAATCAATCATCTAGAAGTTTTTAAATTCTATTATGTTTTACTTTTCTTGGAGGATAAAAATGCAAACTTTTGTTTTGTTCTTATTTGCTATTTTACAAGATGCTTTTACTCAGTCTGAATACAATGACATTCAATATAGTAGTAAAGATGGGGATTAATCAAAGCCATTCATGAGTTTAGTTTAAGGCAAGTGCTCAAGGACTTCCCTGAATGTGGTTGTCATCCACATTGTCTGTTATCAAGCAGCAATTAGTGTTTTTGCTACAATTAACTTTCTGAATGCCCTTCTTGGCAGACTGTAAAATAGTTTTTAAAGACTGCATTTTATCACCTTAACAATATATGGCTACCGCAAGCCATCTGCTATTATAAATTCAAGATGACCTTTTGTTGAGTTATTTTGGTAGATAAATAGGAAATCTGACTTTCTCTGAGCAAGCGTCAAAATCATTAAGCTTCCGCTGAGTTAATAGAAGCTGTGCTTTGTGAGAATGTGGATCTCAGCAGTGGATCAAACTGAGTTACTGCAAACCCTTGTTAGAAATTGAAAACAAAATGTCAGCATAGAAGGAGTTGCATAAAGGGCGAAAATCTTTCCCCATACAGGGCTCCCCTAGTGGCTTCAGCTAATTAAAAAGTGAGGAAGGAGATAGAGAACGAAGGACTGTTTGGAGGTAGTGTAGAAGACAGAAGATAGCATTAACCTTTACAAATGGACACCTCATCTCAGAAGTATGCTTAGCTATGACAGTATTCAAGATATCATGCACACATCCTAGTGTCATTATCACATCTTGCATTTAGCAAAACAAACAAGCAAAAAGAAATAAAGAAAAGTATATCTAGTAACCTTATCTATATGTCACTGTTAAGTCAACTTCGAACACATACCAGGTCTGGGATCCAAGGAATTCCTGTACCAGCATCCAAAAACTTCTAAAATTATTATATTTTCCAGACTTCTCCCTATGATTCAATTCAGTTGGATAGGAAGTTCTAGTGGCTTTACAGAACAGGTTTTCTTGGAAACACATGAAACTGCAGTGATGAGCAACTCAAATCACACTCATTTCCATTCTCTTTCAAATAATTTGATAAGTTTGACTGTAAATCTGTCATGTTCCAGGGGTGGGACTAGTTTGAAAAGACAGAGCCAAAATAATCAACATAAATGTTTGCTTTAAAAGAGTGTATTTATTAGGTATTCATTTATACATATATAGGTTACTTGGTGTAGCCAGGTTGAGGTACTGGTTAAGAGTGGTGGCTTCTAATCTGGAGAGCTGGCTTTGATTCCCTGCTCCTCCACATGCAGCCTGCTGGGTGACTGTGGTCTAGTAACAGTTCTGCTAGAGCTGTTCTCACAAAGCTGTCCTGCCAGAGCTCTCTCAGCCCCACCTACCACATAGGCTTCCTGTTGTGGGGAGAAGAAGGCTGCTTTGGAACTCCTTTGGGTAGTGAAAAGCAGAATATAAAAAACAACTCTTCTTCTATTACTTTTCTACCCTAAAATACAAAGCAGCATATATACTTTGTGGGTGAAGTAAAATGCATTAGATATATACAGAAAACAAGAAATATTAAGAAAGAGTGTGCCTGAGCACATCAAATCACAGGGATGCCATAGTCAACTACTGTCCATTTCAGATGATGAGGCATGACTTTCATGCATAATTGAGCCCTATGACCTGTTTGTTTGTTTTTTGGCAGTCACCTATTTTTAATAAGTTTTGCCAGCTGTACGTTTTTTTAGTGGAATGTATGTCTTCAGAAAGCTGATTGTATCTTCCTTTTGCCCCCTTCATTTTTATGCTATATTACTGCAGTACTACCAAAAGCAGTACTTTATAAGAGTAAACCAATATTTTAATAAATACCTAAAAAGAGTAACTGAAAACAGTAGAAGATGAAACCATGGGGTTTCTTGATGGCTCTGGAATGGGAAGTTAATTATTTAATACATTCTTAAAAATCATTAAATATTTCACTAGTGATATGACCATATATGGTAATGTTGACCTGCCCTTTTCTCTCAAAACAACCAATAATGGACCTGGAAGGGGTCGGAAGGGGAGGAGCCTCAGGTGGCCATGTACACAGCTATGCTTTCTCACCATATGTTGCACAATCACACCACTTCTGGGGTTTATAGAAACCTAAAGAATGTTTCAGGGGTTTCTCAATGGTAAAAAAGTTGAAAAGGGCTGGTATAAGGATGTGAATAAACGGAGAGTCTGTGTGCTGTTACAATTCCTCCTCTTTCCCACCCCTCCCAAATAAAAATAAACATTGAGGCAGCTGGTCCAACAACCCATAAATGCCTAGTTGTACTTTACTGGGAACATGAAATTAACCTTCCCAGCCAAAAACTCATGTTCTCATAATGGCCATGAAAAATGGAGTACAATAGTTAGAGTTTAAAGAAAGTCTGGATTTGCATAATACATTGTAGAAGCTATTCAAAAGATTTCATCCATGTGAAAAATATTCCCATAATGTTCTCAAAGTAAATGTCTGGGTGGATTGAAATCACTGCCTTATAGTTGTCAATTATGTTCAGTAGGTTAGGACTGCCAGGGGAAACTATAAGATTCTTCAGCAGTTGGGGATGGGGGAATGTATTTCAGTTATATAACTTAGCCTGAATTTCTCATATACTAATATCCAATTTTTGTTCCTTATAGATTATCTTGACATTTACAGCTATCTGGAAAACTTGAAAAAGTTCCTATTAGAAAATTTATAATTCATTTTTATGACTACAAGCTTTATATATGTTGTCAGTCTATAGGATAATCATTAGGTAGGATTTGATTCATTGGCACTGAAAGCACAGAATTCTCTGAATGATAGACCATGGAGCTGTAGAATACTTTTCAAGTGTTTCTGAAGACAGAGTTTCCTGAATGCCCTGAACTTCCCAGCACATATTGATAGGTGAACATACTGTGTTCATTAGTCACAGTCACAAGTGAACTGCACCACTGGTAGAGTTTCATTTCCTTGCCTTGCAGGGCATTTTACAGTAGGCAAGATGATTCTAATAAGGGCCATGGATGGTTGGATCAGGTAAAGAAATTATCTGAAGGGGCAATTATACCTCCCATAAGGCTGTGTGCTAATGTGCATCCATGAAACAGCTTGAATAATGCAAGCTTAAATACATGCCAATTATTAGGACTTCTTTGAAAATATGTTTATTTATAAGCGTTTTCGAACTGATTGACCTGACTGGTATCCAGAAAAAAAGCAGTGACTCACAACAGTTCATACCCTGCCACAAATGGATCTGACAAAGTGCACATGCATACAAAAGCTTATACCTTGAATAAAACTTTGTTGGTCTTAAAGGTGACACTGAATTTAAAGTTTGTTCTGCCATGAACATTGTTAGTTTTTAAAGTACTACTGGACTCTTACTCTTTTCTTTTGATTTGCTCCCTGTTTATTTATATTGAACCACATGCAACAACATCAGGTTTGTGGGGAATGGGCAAAGTAGGACTCCCACTGGGTTGTGTGAAAATGCACATGCAGGAAACACTATCCATTGCATCACATCATTTGAATACATGGAAAGAAACCTCATGCTGTCCAACTATTTGTGAACAGCTGAACTGAGTAAACAAACAAACAAACAAAAGATCTCTTTAAAACAGTTCATGAATTGATCCAACATGGAGATAAGCTTCCCTTGATGTTTCAGGATTTCTCTTTTTACTGAATGTGATTTATTTTTGGATGAAATGAGGAACAGAGAAAGCATGGTGCATTGTAATTGCTCTAGTGCTGGACCAGGATCTGGTAGATCAAAGTTCATATCCTCACTCTGCTGTAGAAGCTTGCTGAAGGACTTTGGGTCAGACACAAACATTCAACCTCACAGAGTTGTTGTGAAGATAAAATTGTCAGAACCAGGTTGGTTCTGTCAAATCGTTGTGGTTTTAATGTGTAGTTTTCCATCATTGTCCCTCCCTCATCCTATGTATGGCTATTACTATGGGGCTTTGATATGTAAATTTCCCAGCCTGGGGAACTGCTTTTGTATTGTAAATCATGTTGGCATTCATTGAAGCATTGGTCTGTAGAAGCTGTGAAATCTCCAGTTCTTACCTGGAGATTTCTGGATTTGGACGAGGTCTAATAGCTGATTGGAATGTTGTTTCTTTTTCATCTGCATGCCTATGTTATTCAGTTTGTTATGGTTAGATGGGCTGACGGACTCTAGAGAATGTATTGTCCTTCCCTGCCGCCTACATTCTTACCTCCCTGTTCGGTTCTGTTCTTTGGTTTCACCTGGATTATTTTTCCTTTGAAGCTTCCCATGTTAATTGGAAAGGGGGTTGGGCAAAGAGGTTATATACTGTGTAACTGAACTGAAATTTCAGTGCTGACAATGATTATGTTTGAATTAACTTGCTTGCTCTAGAATAAAATCTATCTTTCGCATCAAGTCAAAGACTGTGTTTTCTTGGGAATGAAGAAACCTGACAAAAATGAATGAGAGGAGAACAACATGAGCTGCTTCAGGTCCCTGATGAGAAGAAAGGTGAAGTACAAACAAAGTAAATAAAATATTCAAGACTTCCTCTGTAGATCTACACTGTTTCTATTGAAACTTATAAGTTAATTTTACTGGAATTTAGAAATTTGGTTCATGCACAAGAGAACCTAATCACTGCCATCAGTAATATCATCACTTTCAAGAGTGGCGGGATCATCACATGACAACTTTTCCCCCATGTAGTGAGCAATTATATATCCTTGTGCTCAAAAAACAAGGTGCATATATATTGAGGCTCTCGCCCAACTTAATGTTTACAGCTATCTATTAGTACTACCACAGATCAATTATTTGTGAGAAGGAATGATAAAAAAGATGAGATGAGTTCCAGCTCTTTGCACTCTCTTTTCTTCTTTTTCTGTTTTTCCTCTTTTTTCTTTTGTCTGTATATTAAAACTTCTAATAAAATGTAACTGTTAAAAAAAAAAGAAAGGAAGAGACAAACAGAGGGAGTAAAGTGGGCAAGGCAGTCGTAGGTGGTCACTAGAATCAGTTAAGGTCTACTTAGATATACACCAAAGCCTAGGTTTGTATTAAATCATGGGCCTTAGTTAAGGCAGATTTATATAATGACAGGTCTGTTTGCTTAAACTATTGCCTGCTGAGCAGTGTTGTTACATTGCAAGGATAGGGAATAGTAGAACTCAATCAAGCTGTTTATTGTATTGAATGGTTAGGAAGAAATAGAGTCAAGCAACCTGCCAAACTGCCACGAATGAGATAATGAATAGTTGACCAATCATCAAAAATAAGCTCCCTTTTCATTATTGGTGAGCACAATATGAGCCTTAACTGATGGGCATTCAAGCACCCCTGAAGAGCAGTCACAGTCATTTACTGGACCAAGTTAATACACTAAGTCAATTATGCCATCTGAATACAACCTTAGAGCTAGCATCATCAAGCACTATTATTTGCAGTGGGTCAAAAGCTTTCTGCTGTGTTTGTAGACATTTTAGATGTTTTAACAATTTATTGAGGTGTTGCAATATTAAAATCCTACACTCTACGATTTGTTGACACAGAGCCGTGGAGTAATTTGCTCAGGCAGAGGGAAAGGTTCGCCTTACTATATGTTTCATAACCAGATTTCAGTGAAACAGGTGGCTTACGAAGCTCTCCGTGGCTTTAAAGTTACCTATTGATTTCAATGTCTTCTATTCAGACAAATCCAGAAACATAAAAATCACCAGCTACAATTCCTGGACTAATGTTGGGAGGGAGTGCATGGGTCTAAATTGGGAAAACCATGAATTGAAGCTTACATCAAATGTATGTCATTCCCGCTGATGAGATTTATCCTGGTTTCAGAACCCAGTAAGAGAGATCGAAACTGTTTATTAAAATTAATTCTATCCCTCTTGTATCTTTCTTCATAAGCCTGTGATCCATATATTGAAAAGAGACACCGAGAACAAAGAACTCCAGCAGGTTCATAGTATTGCAAAGGGCAGTGAGCTCTTGCAACTAAATGATCCAGTCATAACTGATGCAGTGCTGCTGTCTATCAAGAGATAAGAGAAGAAATTATGTCCCACCCCACTCTGTAGGGTCTTATTGAAGGATTCATGGTCGGGACAGTCAATCATTCAGAGACTCAGCATGCAGCATCTTTTACATGAATGTGCTTCTGTGGGTACTTTGGGCTCAAGGGAACCCTTCAATATTTCTTGCAGCACTCTGGTAATTATCTGTTGGCACTTTAGTGTGCCCTGTCATGTGGTTTGGTAATTACTTTTCTAATTGTTACACTGGGTGGTAGCTTTTAAAAATTAAAACATTCTGCCATGTCCAAAGTATTTCTATCATCTTGGATTAGCAAGAGCCAGGGAACAAGAAAGTTTCAGTGGTGACTGAGTAGAAATGAAATACAAGTGCTCCAGAAGTGGATGTATCAGGTTGCATTAACACTCACAGGCTACTGGTCATGTCCTTCAACTATCTGGCAGCCATAGAAGGCACAGGAAGCATTAGGAGCATCACATCTTTCTGGCTTCCCCTGCCAAGCACACTCTATTCTCTATGTCCCACAAATGCATTTCCTGTCTTTGTAGGATCATGATATAAGTTCAAGAGAGTGATAGGGCAGTCTGAAACAGAATACTATAGGCATTCATTTCTTGTGATTGCAGAGAGGTGGGCAGCTTCCTATATCCCATGTTCTTTCACCATGACAGGTGCCTAATTCTGATCTCAAAGTGCCAATAATATGCTACACATTTGGCCAGTAAGGCAAGATACTTCAGGCTTTGACTGCCTGACTGACCCAGCTTTCCTGAACAAGACGGCTCCTTTGAATAGCAGCCCTGGTTTGGGAAATACCACCAAAACTAATTTAAGGCACAGGCCCCATACAGCACAGACCCAATTGTTTAATGTGGACATGCCCTACCTCCTTCAAGATGCTTCTTAAATCACAGAGTCAGAGGAAAGAGAGCAGAAAGGGAATGGTAACAAGGTATGTGTACACGGACACACGTAGCTCTGCAACTACAGATCTTGAAGACTTTCACTTAGCATAGTGCTATGGTTAGGGTTGCCAGGTCTCCTCTGGCCACTGGCAGGGGGTGGAGCCTGGGGAGGACGGGTGTCTCAGTGGGGTACAGTGCCACAGACAGTGGGGTACAGTGCCCTTGAAAGCATCCATTTTCTCCAGGGGAATTGGTATCTGCAGTCTGGAGATGAGCTGTAATTTTGGGGGATCCCCACATCCCACCAAGAGGCTGGCATCCCAAGTTTTGGTTAGCGTGTTAGATTATGTCTGGGAGACTCAAAGTCAAATCTAGAGTTACCAATTTCAAAGTAGACCACATTGTTTCCCCAAAATCACATCTGATTTCCAGATGATAGAGTTCAGTGTCCCTACAGGAAATGGAAGCTTTGAAAAGCAGATCCTATGGCATCATATCCTATTGACCTCCTTTGCTGCTCCAAACTCTACCCTTCCCAAGCAGCACACACAAATCTCTAAGAATTTCCCAAGCTAGAATTTGTAACCCTATTCAAACCCTCTGCTGTAAAGCTTTGGGCAAAGCCTAATCTCCCTCACAAAGTTGTGAGAATAAAAACGAGAAAGGGTCATACAGTGTCATACACAGCCTTGAGCCCACTGGAAAAAAGATAAGATAAAAATGTATCAAATTAATGTGTTAAGAGTATTCTAAAAATCATCAATGTCTTAAATGATTAGAAATGCAATCATAAACAGAGTTACACTCTTCTAAGCCCTTTGATTTCAATGGATTTAGAAGGGTGTAGTTATGCTTTGTGCTGTAAACCTTGAATCCACTTCAGTCTCAAGCCAGATTGTACACCAAAGCAATCCAAAGGATAGCCAGGAAACATGCCGGATGAAACAGCTCATGCAATAGATCAAATAATGTGGGAGCTCAGTCTAGCTCAGGACAAGCATGATGATAGATGGTTGAGCAAAGGTAAGAAAGAACATACAGGCAAGACTCCTAGCAGAACACTGCTTGTCTACCTGATTGCTTATTGGCAATAGCAAATCAAGAATATATATTGCTATCTAGCTGAAAAATCAAGCTTCTGCACCAATTTTCCATGGTCCTCTCCCAAGCTGGAGAAATCATTGAAAGATCTTCAGATTAAAGCTGGTATCTAGCACAATAATTTATCTTCTAATTTACATTACTATACAAGCTATATTGTCAAGATGAAACATCATCTATCATTGGCATCTGGTGAAAAAGAAGGACAATGAATAGGTGAACACGTGCCTTGCCCTGGTGATGCTAATGATATAGTGGACAAATTAGTGGACAAATTCCACCAGTCAGTGGTTCTCTTGTCCACCCACATCTCCTTGGGGAACACATCTTGGACAGAGCTTGCCTAGCTGCCATGCAAGCCCTCCTAGAGGAACTTTGCAAAGCACAGCTGGTCAGTGCCCATTTATGATGAGCCCTTCCCCTGATCCAGATCATCTTGTCATGGAAAGAGACTGTGTCTGCCATCATTTTCAAGAGTCTGGCATGAACATGTCCAGCAAGAATGAACATCTGAGCAATCAAGGCTAAAAGGATATTCTCCACTGTGATGTTGATCCCTGAACAGCTACCCAGCCAAAGCAGACAAAGATAAATGGCAGGCAGGTGTGCTTCTGGGAAGCTTTATTCAGGTGATGTGTGGTTGTGTCATGTGGGAGTGTAGATTTTCACTACGTTTCATTCCTTCAACAAGCAATGAAATGAACTCTGATGGCAAAACCCTATGCCTCAATGAATATGCGAATATGTATTTATATGAATAGTTTTTTAATTTAAAAGAACACAGCAAACATGAACTTTGGAGGCAACAAAGCATGATGAAAGATGATTGGTCGTCCAACTTGATTGACAGCAAAAGGCAGACTGAAGCGCAACACAGTTAAAGCGCCTTGCTCTCTCCTTTCTCTAAACCGGAAGCAGGTGAGGAACACAATACACGCTAAAAAATGAATTGAAGTTGCGAGACAGCTGTTGCATGTGGAATGACAGTAATACACTTTTAATTATAGGCTAGGGCATGCATCAGGCATCACACTATTTTAATCAATGTGTGGAAATGTCCTGTGACTAACCCAATGTCACTCAGCTGGCTGCATGGGAGGAGTCTAATCCGACTCTCCGGATTAGAGGTTGCCACTCTTAACCACTGTACCAAGCTGACCACTTGAATGATTCTGTGTTTGTGATACCTTTGACCCCTTGTTTTGGGAATCTGTCCCCCCCCCCACACACACACCAGTTTTCCATTCTAAGCATCAAAGTTGTATGCTACTGTAATACAACAACCATCTATCAGCTCTGCTACATCAACGCTGTGTATGCTACAATGGCCTCCCCCCTCCTTTCACCCTTCCCATTATGTATTTGTTTCCGACAATTCTGGTTTAGAAAATTCTTTTCAAATTAACAGAGCATATAAAGACTGAGATGCAAGGCTTTGTGTGTTGTAAAACAATACTCAATAGATTAGTAAAAAAATGATATGGAGGAAGAGATTTTTATAAGCAATAGACTTTCAACACTATGTCATTGCCTGGTTGTAAAACTTGATTCAAGGGGGTTATAGCTAAAGAAAACAAGTCTCAAATGTTCCACTATAATAATACCATAAATTATTCACAGGTAAAAAGAATAAATCTATTACTTATAATATCATGGATGTGATTTATTCCTTCTTGGATCCACCTTCCTATTAGGACTGTGCATATTGGGACTGGAATAGGAAGCCATTCTTCCTTACCGTGGAGGGTTTTTTTTAACACAAATTCCCTCATGTCATTGTTCTCATGGATCTTGATTCACATCCCTTATTATGCCTTCTGCCTCCTTTCATTGCAGCTTTGTCTACTATCTACAAATCCTCCCCAGAAAATCCATGCCTACTAGGATGAATATAAATAACATAATTTTAATTGCAGGCTGCAATGAAAAAAATATTCCTGCTGCCACTGCCTGTTTTACCAAAGTAATAGCTCCAGGTCATGCACCTAACTGACCCTAAACTTACCCCCTGGCATCTACGACCTTGTCTGCTGCCATCAAAGACAGCTTTTCTTTGCACTGAGTATGCCATCTGTGTTTACCGTATTTGCCGGCGTATAAGACGACTGGGCGTATAAGACGACTCCCCAACATTTCCACTCAAAATATAGAGTTTGTTACATTACATTACAGTACTATGGGCAGCTATGTCTATCCCAACTGAAGTGCACCCGGCGTATAGGACGACCCCCCCCCCACTTGGAGGCCTGTTTTTCAGGGGGGGGAAGTATACGCCAGCAAATATTGTATTTTACAGTCCCAGATTATGGACAAATCACTTTTGGCAAAATTTACTGAGATATGGGAATAAGATATATTTAAATACTTTCTCAAAAGATACACAATTTAATGTATAGAATGTCTTAAATATACATATTAGAAAACTAAAACACATCTAAGACAGAGATATACACACATACACATTCACACAATTGATTTAATAACTGTTTCACATAAGCACTGAGTAAAATGGAAATGAATTAATTTGGTATGAAACCTGTGGAGAAAAGCTTCTAAGCATGTCAACTTGTCTCAGGATCTTTCTTACATGGATTTACTGATTGATTGATTGATTGATTGATTGATTGATTGATTGATTGATTTATAAATATACCACCCCTCTTGGACTTGTTGTCTCAGGGCGGTGAACAACAGTTAAAATATAAGATAATAATTTCTTTGGGGCTTAGCTGCTTAGCTGATTGCCATTACTAGATTGCAGTGCTCTCTGGGACACATATTCAGAGAGGTGGTCCCTCAGATACACATGACCCAGACCACGTAAGGCCTTAAAGGTTAAAACTAGAATCTTGAACAGGTTCCAGAGCTCAACTGGAAACCAATGGACCTGCTGCAGTATCATCCTTATATGGGCTCTCCATGGTGTCCATGTGAGAACCAGGTGGCTGAATTTTGGACAAGTTTTAGTTTCTGGAGCAGAGACAAGAACAGTTCAGTGTAGAGCTAGTTATAGTAATCATCATGGATCATAGTGGCTAGTGGGGCAAGGTAAAGTGCTAGTAGCTCATCTTGGCACAAATGAAAAAATGCCAGCTGAAATACCCATGTGACTTTAACCTCCATTGTTAATGAGGCATCAAAGTGCCCAGGTTTCTGGCTGACTATGCAGTTGTAAGCTGTATCCCATCCAGCCTGGGAAGATACATTCCCTGATCTGGTCCCTTCCTACCCAGCCGGAGGACCTGCATCTTTGAAAGGTTCAGTTTGAGATAGCTTACTTTAAGCCATTCTGTTACCCTTTCCAGACACTGGGTCAATGTGGTTGGAGTATGTGGAAGAGACTGAGCTCTATCTCCTGAACGATCAATCTGACTGATCATTCAGGAGATAGAGCTCAGTGTCATCCACATACTAGTGGCACCCAAGGGTGCAGGGGAAGCACTGACTGAGACTGGGATGGGTCGCCCCTGTAGGGGTATTTATAGGGGGGTAGTTCAGGTGGGAAGACCTAAAAAAGGTGCGAATAGCTGGAGACATCTGGTCTGCCCTTACGGTTGTTCTCAGCAGTACATTTCCAGCATCCCCCAAACAAACCAGGTCTCGGCAGTAAATTTCCAGCATCCCCCAAACAACAAGTGGGGTGATAAGGGAGAGTTCTCAGAGTTCTCACGGTGGGGGAGGTAGAGCCTCCCTGAACCATAAAGCTTGGCCAAAAGGCTGGGGAAGGTTCAAAGAGGGCGGTGGAGCTCAATAAGCTTCTAACAACTCTCCTGGCTCTAGTGGGAGGGTGGATATGACACTGACCTCTTTTCTCCATGATTGAGGGCAGAAGATCACTATTGAGGAGAATGTTGCACTGCTGTGAACTAGAATGTAGGATTCCACAGGGTGTGATTCTCTCCTTGATATCATTTAACAACTTCATACATCTCCTGGTCCAACTGGTCTGGATTTTGGGGCTTGGATATCATCAAAATGCTGATGATAACCAGCTCTAGCTCCTGATGGATGACTGACCAAAAGCCCCTCCAAACTTATTGCAACTGGTCCAACTGGTGACAGCTAAGTTCTCACCCAAACATCCTGAAGGACTCATATATAGCCGGCTTTCTGGCAGCTGCACTGGTCACAAGTTGAATTCCAGATCTGGTTCAAAGTTTTGATCTTAGCCTTCAAGGCCTTATACTGGCTGGGCCCTGAATATCTAAGTGACTGTCTATCTGAATACATTCCTCAGAGAGCTCTTTGGTCAGCAACCAGTCCCAATGAAGTTTGCTTGGCCTCAACCAGAGTCAGGGCCTTTCAGCCCTGGAATCATAGAATCATAGAGTTGGAAGGGATCTCCATGGTCATCTTGTCCAACCTCCTGCACAATGCAGGAACTCAAAACTACCCATCCATCCAAAGTGGCCACAATTTCATGCCCAAGTGATCCCTCCAGCAAAAATCTCCAGAATCCAGCCAGGCCCAGGGCACCATCCCACAACACTTCTCTGAGTATACAAGAAAGGGCCACAAGAGACAAACACTGGCAAATCCCTTCCTGCCCACTCACTCACAATCTGCCTAAGTTTACAAAATCAGCATTTCTGTCAGATGACTATCTAGCCTCTGGCTTCTGCTTGGTGGAATGAGCAGTAAAGATGAGTTCCATCAGGGCCCTCATCTCTACTTGGAACTCACAGAATTCTGCAGAGCCTGCAAGTGCATGGGTGAGGCCAGCAGAAGGAACTACTAACATCAGATTGGGCCTCCATCGTATCTTCTCCCTCCCTTCCACACCCCCCCCCCGGGGTTAGTGGTCAAAATTATTTTAATCTGATTTATATTATTTAAGACATAAATACACACATATACACAAATAAGCAGGAGGAAGAGTTAATGAAAGTCAAAAAGGAAATGCTAGATGAAAGGCAATGATAGAAGGGTAAAGCACTAATATCGTCATTTTGATAGTGGTAGAATTCAATTGTGCTTTGTGAAAATGTGTCTTCATGAAAAGTCAGTTGTACGGTACTGGATGGTTGAGAAGGAATACAGTAGAACCACTCACCAAACAGTCAGGAATGACTCAACAAGTTGAACAGATGGTTGTTCAAGTATCGCTAGTTCTCACTGGATGCTGGGTGGTAAAGGAGGGTAATTTCTAGTACTCTGCATGCTAATTCTGTGTGTGTCAGTTATAGATGGATGTTTTATCTAAAGTAAGGTGACCAGATTGTACTACTTTTGGAGGGACATGTGGGGGCACTTGGCAAATTGTACTTATGTTGCAATTAAAAATATATACTGTATATTACAATGCTATTTTTGCGTTCTATGCGTTCTATGAAACTTTTTGTTGCTCCATATAGACCAAATTTATAATCATGATCCCCCCCCCCCCCGTCAATGGTGTCCTGCTTTACCATTTTTAAAATCTGGTCACCTTAATCTAAAGCATCTGGTACTGGCTGATGTTAAAAATCAGATATCAAATTTCAAAATAATTTTGGGGAAGCAGTAAGGTTTAGTTTTTTGACACTGTTCTAGTGACTAACACAATCTTTGAGTTGCTAACATATTTTCATAGACAGCTATGGCCTCAGGGGTTGATTACTTTTATTGATTAACACTACAGGTGATTTACCAACCCCAGTTTACCCTAGAGAAGGTCTGATTTCTAGGGGAATAAGGTCAAGCTGGTTGAAAAACACTTGCAACACTGTGTCTGTCGGAGAAAAGCAGGTTTGCCTGTGCTGAGCAGAGCTAAATGTTCTTTCCAGCAGGTTCATAACAGAGAAAACCATGAAACAGTGAACAATTGTTTTCTGAAAAACAGTGTTAAATATGACCTTTCAAATTTGACCAGCAAGTAATAGATTATTTTCTTTGAAATGAATACTTTTTTCAAATACACTTTTATTTGCAATGAACTGAAAAAAAATATTTGTTGTAGGAATCACAGTTCCTTGGAATTTTGAAACAACCCAAGCATTGACAATTCAGTAGGGTATCTCCATCATACAATTATTTTTCTTTCACTCATAGTAGCATAATGCATAATTACAATTGGCTTTTAAAACCTATGAAATTCAGATTACTATGGAAAGCAATTGTTCTACAGTAGATCCTATATTACTGTAATCACAGAGTACATAATGCAGCTGTGCATTCTGAGAACTAGTATGCACTGAATGGCATTCAAGTGGAGGAAATGTATGGTAGCTCACTGTAATTGAGTATTGTTTATCTAAAGGCTCAAGTCCAGGCACAGCAAAATAAGGTTTTATTGACGTGTCTTTGTCATTACGTGAAAATACACTTTATTTTTCATAACAGTGCTTTGCTTTGCTTAGAAACTTTTGTATCTAAGGTTCCTTTAGGCTAATGACATTTCTAGGCTGCCCCTCTCCAAAACAGTCCCAGAGCAGCTTATACCAGTATATAAAACAAGATGAATACAAATCTACATAAAATAATACAAAACCATACTAAAAACTAGCTCCTACTATAATAAGGTGACCAGATTGTCCCACTTTTGGAGGGACATCCGGGGGTACCTGGCAAATTGTACTTATGTTGAAATTAAAAATATATGTTACAATACTATTTTTGTGTTCTATGAGTTCTATGAAACTTTTTGTTGCTCCATATAGACCAAATCTTTAATCAAGAACCCCCCCCCCCCCGGTCAATGTTGTCCCACTTTACCAATGTAAAGGAATGGGAAGGCGACTGTAAGCCGCTTTGATCCTCCTTCGGGTAGGGAAAAGCGGCATATAAGAACCAACTCTTCTTCTTCTTCTTCTTAAAATCCAGTCACCTTATACTATAATCACTTTGTCCCAACAAACATTATCCCAATAAGGCAGACAGACAATGTGGTCTGGCTCAAGATGGGGGCAACAATCCAGGCAAAAACTCCAAATGTGGAGCAGGCAAGGGGGTAAAATAAATGTTGGATGTGTAGACCTGGGACACAACCAAATGCCAAATAAAACAGCACCATTATTTCCTTATTATTAAGGTGACCAGAGCTGAAGGGAGGTAAGGCGGGACATGGCGCCACGAGGCCCATGAGGGTAGCAGCCTGGCAGTGATGTCATATGGACACGGGAATTAGCCCTGGGTCCATACCGATACTACCCTGGACTTTTCTGCCTGTGCAGAATTGACCTAAGTGAAGATACATAGTAAATTTTATGTAAGAGGAGGGGAAAGCAGTGATCACCTTTCACTCAGCAACAGGCCAAACATTAATAAAACAAAAAGTCAGACTAGAAATGAAGCCAACTGAGTGAACCTGATTTGAAGACCTGACATTTAATTTTGGGCTTGCACAAAACTTGGAGTAACAGGAATTACTGAAATCTAAGCTGGGATCCCTGGAAAATTACAGCAGTTATTAGGCATTCCTGTGTGGTCCATTTCACATAGAAGGTATACTTGGAGGTCTACTTGGATAGATCTTATCAATCAACCTCCTCACCATTCATGATTCTTGAGGCAATCTCAGCAATTTCTCTCCTTCAGAGTGCTGGAGAAATCTCATAAATTGGCAATAAAAATATCCCCAATACATGGAAGGACCAGCCGGACATTAGCAGCAAATGAAAATCCATCAGCTGTCCCAGATGGAGATATTAGTAATAGTCTTTTGTCCCCAAATTTATCACTTGAAAATTCCTCTGACCAATCACCTTCTGGTACTATGCCTCCAACACATAATTTTCATGATTTAAGCATGACAGCAGTTAGTTTTAAACCATCCAATAAAATGCAGATGTTTCCCCAGCAGTCCTGACGAATAGCAACCTTCCCCACCAGATAACAGGATTATTTACACATACAATTAGCCATGATTCCCCAGGTAGCTTTGTAGTGGAATTATTCCACCTACTCTCCTGTGACAGTGCACAAAGACTTTGAGGAGACCTCAGTCTTTGCAGCATTTTCATTCTTCAGTCTCTGTACCCTGATCTTCCATTTTTGATCCCATTTGATGCCACACATCTTACATTTTTGATCCAAAAATCTCCTGGACCTCAGGCTCCTATGTATGTGTATGATCTATTTCATTCTGTCACTGTATTACCAATAAATAATTTATTTTTTTCCTATTTTTGCCTGTCTTATCTCTAAAATCCTTCTGTGCTCCAACATAAAGATTGCTGAAACTGGGGTCCTCATATACACCAAACAGTGATCCCAAAATAAGGATTGCTTATAAGAGCTTGTGATTAAGCTGATAAGCAAGAGGGACAACCCACACATTAAGGGCTTTACATATGTATCTTTGATGGACTCATAAATGCTGTATAAACCCTATGAAGGGTTGAATGCCTTACAGAGCCAGGGAGCCTTGAGTAATAGGCTGCTCAGAGTAATTTGATTCGTTAGCATCAGTTGAGCAGAAAGTCTTGGGAACTGACTGCTGAAGAGAAGTCACTTTGAGTTTAGTCCTGACTTTGGAATGTGTCAGGCCAGAAAATGGATAGATCTCCTTGTTAGAGAAGTGATTCCCTACCTAGATGAAAAGGGGATAGCTCTAAAGAGTGGAGTGATCCCTGGTGTGTTTAGAGTAGGAATCTGGGTACTTGGCAGTGTTTCCCTGCCTTCTGAAACCTGAAGAGTCAGTTAAATGCTAGAAAGTGGAGTGTTTAGGAATCACTGAATCAAAAGTCTTTCATCTCAAAAATTCTGTGGGGAAACCTCTAAAACTCTCAATTGCTAGAAACACATGAACTGAAGTTGGTGAAAATATTACCTCAGATATTTAACCCCTGATTTAATCTATCCTTTTCCTTTCAACTTTGCATAAAATATTTGGTTTATTTTTTAATGTTATAAAATCTCTCATGTGCCATTTCAAAAGTTTAAACTTTGAGAGTGATCTTGTCTCTTCCTTGAAATTTCTGGGCTGAGCCAGTATATTAAAAATACAATAAAGTGAAAGGGTAGTACAGTTGTAGAGCTTCAGATAAGAAGAAAATAAAGGGGCTATTCTGTCTGGAAGGAAGAAAAACAGAGGGAAAGGAAGAAAAGGAAGAAAGGAAGAAAAACAGAGGGAAAATCCTGCATCTGAATGAAGAAATGGGACTAGATCATCATAGTATCCTATTTGGGTGACATGTTTTTGAGCATGTAAATACTTTTTGAGGATAGGGGCCACTACCATAAAATGGCACCATTGGTCACAAAAAAATGGCTTCCAATGGAGTCCAAGGACAATCACAAAATATTGGAAGGATCCAATTCAAACATGTTGGAGGCTGCTATTTCCCTAATGGGTGCTACTGGTAGATACAAATTTGATTCCCCCAATCCCCCCAAGGCCTATTATGCACAGGCCATAATGCTCATGCTGGAAGTGGCAGCACTTCGGGGAAAATCCCCGATAATGTTCGCCGCCACAACCAGCGCAGGCGCGTCCTGGCCCAGGGTTATGGAAGGCCTGCGTTAAGCAAATGCAGGAACTTCTGCAGCTTCCTGGGTACGCTGGAGGCCAGCAGGGAATGAGGCAGGCCAACGCTGTGCATAATCACCAGTGCTGGGTCTTTCAGCCTGCCCAGCCCCAACCTGTGGTGTCTCTTCAGGAACACCGCACGCCCCTGCAGGATCTGTGGAGCCGTGGAGCTGGCAGGGGTGACCTCCTGCCCCCACCAGTGTGTTTGGAGAGAACCTGCCCCCCCCCACACTCCTCTCATCCCTCCCCACCTCCCCCCGCTGCTTTGCTTACCTTGCCCGGCAGGGATCCGGTCCTCCTGGCCCCAGCGTAAAGCGCACGAGTGCACTACACCAGGGCAGCCCAGTATTCCCTGCCCCCGTGTGTACACGGGGAACGGCGGGGCATCATGCCCCACACAATGGCAGTGCGGCAGTGCGGGGTAGCTGCCGCCATGCATAAAAGGTCCATGAGATGTTCTGAATTGCATTTTACTCCGATGAGATGGACAAAAGTCAGGATTGGCTGTTTGCTTTGGGGAAGAAGGAAGTGGGAATGAGGTGGGATCATGTGTGACACACTGGGGATCACTGAGATAATAAATCTGAGGGTAGAAGTGACAGAGTAAGTTCACACTCTGAACTAATTCATTGTAATTTTTACTAGCCACAAAACCAACAAGCCCAGATCCCTGCAGAATTGTTCTCAATAAGACAGGAACAAAAACATTTTTGCTTTTAAAAAGTAAAGAATCATGCATGAAAAAGCACTTTTACAAATCTAACAATAGAAGGAACATTTACTGTTGGAACATTTTAATCTTATTATATTTAATGGGCTGTAGAGAATCAAAGAGTAAATTTCATCTTGACGGTCTTTGAGCATTCATTGCCACAAGATCTAGGCAATAGCTGCAGTTCTGTTTTTACCACACAAGCATCCTTATTTAACTTAACAGCAGGAATCCAACAACCTCCTGCTACATTCACAGTGGGTTAAAAGGCCTTCTTCACTGCTGCTTTTGCTTGTTATGGCAACAAAAGTGATCTGCTAAACTTTACAGCTGACTTTACCAAATGACATCCTGAAAGGATCTTCAAAAAGGCTCCTCAGTCAGTTTAATCTTTGTACTTTCAAGGCAACTGTGGATGGAAAAATGCTGAGGTGCTAGCAGTATCTATAACCTAGGTCAGCCAACTGAGATAAAATATTTTCCCCCAAACCCATTTTGGCTCCACGTAAAGCCAACCAAGCCCAGTGTATTAACAAACCATTTTAATTTAATCTTGGACAGCATTGTAGGAAACTCTATGGACATTTTAAGTAGCATACTATATTGATTCAGAAGTAGAAGGAAGGGGTAGAAAATGAGCAAAAGCAGTTTCCCTCAAAGCCAGCTGAACTACATTTTGCTTACCCCCAAACACAAGCAGGTTAGTATGAACAGGAAAATAAATTAGCAGCCTGTTACTAAATTGGGTTTGCCTGAAATTAAGAAATAGAAATACAATATGCTCAGAATAGCATAAAATAATAGCTTTTCTTAAACTTTGAGTTCTAAGAGAATAACAGAATATGCAGAAAAATGCTAATTGCTATAAGTGGTCTTTGAGAAATACACCTCTCCATATTTTATCTGATTATATTATTTTAAAATTTCCAGAAATCAGCCCTGCCTTCATATTCTGTTGTAGTAGCTGGTTGCTAATAGATCCTAGAAGTGAACCTTATTAAGTTGCCAGTTTAAGGCACCATGCATGTTTTTTTTTCCTTTGCTGTTGTGAACATCATACTTCAAATCAAATATTATGTTCTTGTGACTGATCTACTTTTCAGCACTCTGTCCATGCTCAGCAATGTCTTATGGGGTCACCATAACTTGATAGCAATTTTTTAAAGTACAAAGTCCTTCCAGTTTAAGAGGACCATTTCCGTGGTCTAAGACACAGCACCTTCCTCTGGTTTCTTTTGCTTAATGGTACCTGATTAAACTTTATGTGGAAACGTTTTGTACTGATAAAATACAAAAGCAGCTCGCTGTGTGATCTCCCACAGTTTAGAATGAAATGCACACCAAAGCGCTACCATGGAAAGTTCAAGATCTTGCCCACTTGTTATTAGGCATGCCTCCTTGTTAGGCCTATGGGGGGGGGGGCAAGCAACACCTTTGTATCCAGTATTTGTATCTGGTTTTAATACCCCATTTTGTTTGTGGAAGAGTGATATCCTTGCTGGCAGAAGCTCATATTGTATCACCTTTAACAGATCAACCTGATTCTGTCCTCAGAATCTTGATCCTGAAGATTCTCTGTTAGCATTAAATATAATTTCCTCATTGGTAAGCTTCACAACCTGCTAAAAAGTATCAAAGTCTGAGGTTTTCTTGTCATTTGGGCATGGAGGAGTTTCCAAAGAGAATTTCTTTTTTAAAAGTAACCTCTTTTTCAGGAAAGCCATTAGCTGGGCTTCACTCAGCCATCAAGCATTGAGTACAGATTCCTGAAAAAGTTTGAAGACAGGTCTTTACTAGAGAGTTTTTAAAGCATAATTTATCCAAATTGTGAAAGACTTTGACATGTTGAAATATCTCTCCCTCCAATATCATCACCTAAACATTTGAATTGAAGACATTTTCCCCTTTAAGGTGCCTAATTGCCTCTAATGCCCACCTTATGCCTTTGGAAGGTTTTCTAGAGCCCCCCCCCCCAGATTTATGAATGGTCTGTGATCCAGGGGAACAATCTCTCAACTAATACTTTCATTCATGTTGCTTTGATATAGTTCACCAAAATCCCTGCACATGAACCAAAGGTATGAGATAGAAAACAACCCCACAGTTAAAAATGTACCGTCAACTTGAGTCCACTTGAGAAAGGTAGTAAAATAAATAAACCCAATGAAGATATTGTGCAAAGGACAAAGTGTGTGTGACTTCAGTAAACTACATTTTGAAAGAAACCTATCCTTTATGCTTTATAT
The DNA here is from genome assembly GCF_049243985.1 of Paroedura picta. Classification (NCBI taxonomy): domain Eukaryota; kingdom Metazoa; phylum Chordata; class Lepidosauria; order Squamata; family Gekkonidae; genus Paroedura; species Paroedura picta. Next base: position 45,073,892 of record NC_135375.1, on the reverse strand, counting down.
ATCAGCACTACTTGATGGGTTTCAGTTACCTGTACAAGGTTATGGACTAAAGTACTTTATTTCTTGCACTGTCCTAAAATAATATACAGTGGATTTAAAGAGAATGGAGCATGTTATTCTAAAAATGTTCATAAAGAATCTTTGGTCAAGTACTATTAGAAAAAACAAACTGATATATATATTTAAAGCAATGTCTGAAATTCACTATTCTAAGTGTAGACAAGGAACAGTGAAGGAGAAATATGCATTTATAGGCATGTGCAAGGAAACAAAGATTCAGACCATTTTCAGTTTGGTCTGAATTGATTCAGACAAAATCAATTCATCTGAATCACCTGCAGTGTTGTTTTGATTTGGCCTTATTGATTCAGATACAGCTAAATCAGTTCAACACCAGTGAAACCAATAACACCATTTAGATCAACAGGGAGGTGGGAGTTTGAGGTAGCAGCCCCAAAACTGTCATGTAGCCGTGGGAGCCTCTCCTCAAAAGTACCCCCCAAGTGGCAAAAAGATTTGACCAGGGGGTCCAATTCTCAATTTTTTCCTATAATGAGAAAAAAATCAGATAATCTGGTCTGTTCTCACCATAGGAAATAATGGAAGTTGGACCATATTTGAGTGCCCCAGAATTAGACCCCCTAATCCAAGTGAATAAAAGGGAGGGGTGGGCCAGAAACCTAAACCAGTCATGGATGACAGTTGAAAGAGAAAGTTAGTCTTGGTTCATCCATGTGTAACTAGCAATTGGTTATCCTGAAATTATGAAGATCTTTATTTCCTTTTCTTTTTTGGCAAGTGTCCTTCAAAATGCAATGAAACTGTATATGATCAAAGCATTTTGTTCAATGTCTTTGATATCTTTCCTCAGGTTTCTTTTGCTACTTTCATTTGGCTTTTCCTGACAAGAATAAGTGGGCCCTGGAGTACTAGTTGCTTTGTATGTTTATTATTCACACTACCAGCAATTGCTGACATGAACATCAGATTCCTAACAACAGGACAGAAGATCACCAAGAGCACCAGAAGCAAAATGAACCTTAGATTCACATTTAAATTAAAATTAAATCTAGCATTATATGAGTTAGAAGACCCAAGATAACAGCTGATTTCAAACTGCCAATGCATTTGTTGCCGTGCAATTTCATGCCCTCTCTCTCTTTCTCTTTTTTTCGTATTGGGTTTTGTACATTTGAGGTTAAGCTGTACAGACTTGTAGCCCGAAGCACTTGCCCGCTCGGTGAGCTGAGACATCAGAGAGAAACAAAAAAAGAGAAAATGTGTGGAAGAGCAAACTGAACTGGCTAAGGTGTTGATAGCCTCTCACATTTTAAGCTGGCTTGAAGAGGAAAGCTGTGGGGATAGATGGCACACATGCAGGGAGGGAAATAGATTTTAAAGAGGAAATGTCTGACTTACTTCCAAGAAGAAGCAGATGTTTCTGCATTGAACTGCCTAGGGCTGCACAAATTAAATAGATGGGTGTCCTATGACAAAATGCAGGATAGGGACACCGGAAGACTATCTTTGCAATCATAACACTCAATGAAAAATAATAAGTGAAAATGATAATCTCTGTGCAGAGGAAGCCAAGATCATGCTGGCACTCATTTCTTGCTGCACCAATCTTCCAAATATTCAAAGATTACAAGCCTCAGCCAATCAACACTGAGACAGGAAGTGAGACCACAAGTTAAAATATCTGCATATCACTTTACTGAAAGAAGTGAAAGCCAGGAAGGTGTTCATAGTAAAAAAAAAAAAAAAAAAAAGAGTCCATAATCAAATAAAGTGAGTGGGATATCTTAAGGAACACTTTCTCTTAATAAACCTGCTCAAACAATTAGATTACCATTGGAGACTTGGCTCTCTGCCCCTCCTGGAATGAATCTGCACTGGGATTTTTATTCCAAGTAACCCCAATTTTTTAAAAAAATCATTTACATGTTGATTTATATTTTGATATTTAACACTTAAAGTTTTTCTTCTGCAAGTTCTACGATTGATCTATGTTGACACTACCTTTCCACCGCAATATCCAGGAGTCGATATAACTCGCTATATTTGAGAAAACCGCACGAAAAGCCCCAGTATTAGGTGTAGATCTCTACATTTTGCCAGATTAATTTCTTCCAGTACATTGATTTTAACATTGTTTTATTATCTTAATATTTTTATGTAGCAATACTTTTGTATTTCATACTACACATATCGATTAACTTTTATCATTGATTGCAGTTTCTATTGATGCATTATTTATATGGGTCAATCAACCGAATAAACATACTGTACTGTACTGTTCTTCTTCCCCCACTCCTCCAAAGCTTACATAGTGAAGCAGTCTGTAGCTGATTGGTCACAGTATCAGTTCAAAGACTGCCTAGTTCCTGGTTGCCATTTGCTCGCAATACATATTTTTGCCCTCATTTCTAAAGTGACTGTGCTCCAAGCCCACACTTCTATGTATCGAGATTTGCCTTTTGGATTGCCTTCCCCATCTCATTCTCCACCTTCCCCTCACTCACTCCGGAAAAGAAAAATAAACAAGCAGCCTCGTGCTCCATTCCCCCCTTCCCCCGTTTGCTTTGGCTGTAGGGTCAGGAAACAAATAGCAGGGAATAAACCCCTCTCCAGCCTTGTGCTCCTTCAATGCTGGCTGGAGCTTCATGCAATCTGTTTCAATTCAGGAGAAAGGAAGGCGGAAGACCCGGTTTCAGATTGATCAGAATTCAGAAGGATAGACAATAGGGGAAAAAAGTAAGTGCAGAACCAGCCTTGGATATGATTGCTAGGTCCCTGTTGGGAGCAGGGGACTTCCCTTTTCCTAGGTCCTGGTTCATGCCAACCCTGTGGCAGCCAGAAGCAGAAAAATACAAAAATGACACAAGTCCCCTCTATCACCAGAAAATCTGTGGTGGCATAACATTGGCATATGTCACCCCTCTGTCCCTGCCCCTCAGACTCCCACTTTTTGCCTAGTGGTGGCTGATCACAGTTGGTAGTGTAGTTCATAACTTGGTGGTAAATAAGCTCTGCTGTGAACTACTGATGCCACATCTACACCCATGCACATGTTTGTTTCCCAAGATTACAATATTATTTGGCTCTCTTGTTCCCTGTGGGGAATCTTTCTGGAGGGGATTTTATTTTTTAGCAAATTGTACCAACATTGCAGTACAGTTGCTGGTGTCTGTTCTTTACATAGTCCCAAGTTTCATGTGACCCCTGAACAAGGTGCTCTGAGCTACCTTCTTATGTTTCCTATAAAGGGAATTCCATGGTTCCTCCAGAGCAAAACAGCCAGAGGCACAATAGCAAGCAAAGTAGCCTCTGTCCAAAACTTTTTAAAGCAGATAGAACCAACACCCCCCCAATAGTGTAGAACAAGGGAATTCCAACAGAAGTGTGGGGCAGTGGGGCAAACTTAACACAACAAATGTACAACCCAAGAATCTATACCTAAGTCAAACCAGAGAATCTCCCAAGTCAAACAGAATATGAACAGCATTACAAAACCAACAAATGTAAGATCATAGAATCCAACCCAAGAATCCAGAGCAATGGCAAAAGAGAATCCATCACAAACCAATTCACACAAAGGACAAAATGTTGCAAGACCCATAGAACTAATTTCAAAGCATAGAATCAAAGCCAAATCAACCTGGCAAGCTGAAAGCAAGCCTTGGGGGAAAGACACTGACAGAGACACACAGCAAAATTCAAAGGGGAAATATATCCTGACCAATCAGCAACAGACTGCTTTGCTACATCAGCATTGGAGGCATGGGGGAGGAAGTTAATCCAGCAAAACGCAGAGATCTACACTTGATACTTTAGTGCAGTTTTCTCAGATATAGTGAGTTATATCTGCTCCTGGATATTGTGGGGGAAAGGTAGTGTCAATGTGGATCAATCATAGATGTTGCAGAGGAGTTACAACAGTGAGGTGTTTTGGTGGTAACTTTAATTTATTTAGAAGAAACATTCTGGTTGAGACTGCAGCTTGAGGATGAAATTCTGCCTCCCATTATGGTGCACCTAACATATTTGATATCTTGAGCAAATCATTTTTAACACCCCCTCCTCTATAGAACAAAATTATTTTCAGTAATAACACAGGAAGTGCTGTCCACATCACAAAATAGTGATCACAAGCTTCACTAAACTGGATGTTAAGAAGCACACTACCTAATATCAGTAGGAAGGCTCTAATGAATAGGGCTCCTATTTCAAAGGGAAATAATATCTAAAGGTATAATATCTAAAGGTATCTAAAAGGCATTAATAAGGGTTACATCATGACTAGTCCCAATAACCTTCCCAATAACAAGTTATTTTTGTCTGTCTAACACAAACACACACAAAACACTTAAACATGTGCAGTGTGTTATAGGATGTAGTTGGCATGGAGCACTAGAGTCTCATATTCTCCTTCTTGATGTATGTCCTCTATATGCTGTACTGTACAGACAGACTTCCTTCATGGTCAGTATTTTCTTTCCACACCCAGAGTGCTAACCTCTTAAATGGGTTAGATAGGGATCTTTTTGAACTGAAAATCTTGCCTGATCTTTAAGATGCTATTGGTCTTGAATTTTGCACTTCTACTGAAGACCAACATGGTTGCTCACCTAGAACCTGTGAAGAGCACTACCATTTGAGGAATCTGAATGACTCAGCAACTCTATTCATTGGTTGGTATGATCCCCCCCCCAAAAAAAAAATGTAAATAAGGACAAAGTAATATCTTGAGGGTTGGTTTGGTGGCTCCTTGGAACACTTGACAGCCAATACAGCTAGTCTCTCATTTTTGCTGTTGTTTTTTTTAAGGATTTTGGTGCCTTCCTCCTCTAGCAAGAGGGACAAAATTAGTTCCTGAAGGGTATTTAGAAGCTTGCCTATGGTTGTGGCTTCCCATTTGGATTGGGCTGGAACACCTTTCCCTGTCAAGTTGTTGAAACTGTTCTCTTTGGGGTCTTGCACATTGGCCTGCAGCAGTCCCACAGTCCTCCCAACACTCTGTGAGCATGCCAGAGGCAGACCCAAGGGGCCAGTGGGAAATAGGTTCTTGCCCTCAAGCTGCAGCTTATGAAGACCTTGGAGGTAGAAGCAGCCCATCACACACATGCTTTCTCCAGTGCCTCCAGCAGGACTCGCCCAGCAGTGGTGGCTGCTATGACAGGTGTCTGACAGCCCTCCTTCCAGAAATTCCTTGGGAACAGCACCCACCTGCTGTTGCTGCATCATGCCTACCAATGTTGGCTCGAGTCATTTCTTCAAGCTGTGCCCAGGTTGACTTCTCCCTCTGCCACACCCTTCATATGCCAATGCTCCCCCTGCGCCATTCTCCCCAACCAAAAATGGTCCTGGGAGCACCACATGCCCCATCAGAGAACCTGCACATGCTTTCTTCCTGCCATTTTCTCCAATATCATATAATTTGTTCTATATCCTGGGGTGTTTGGGTTTCAAGTGTCTATGAACTGAAAGTAGTTAGCAGTCTCATTCCCCCACAGAATAGGGCAAGTTACTAGACAAATTTGGTTCCCTACATTGTAAACATTTTTGACTTCATAAATTTATAGGATTTTCTATAGCCAGCAGCCCATCACTGTCACACACAAAACCTACTCCTGAAGGCAGTCCAGACAAAGGATGGAAGAAATCCTTTCACACTATTCAACCTGCATGAAACTTGTGAGATGTTACCAGGAAATGCAGATATGCCATTTTCTAACTTAGCTCATTTAGGCAAGTTTCACCATAATGCTCAGTTTTACTTCAGCCTATGTACTGTCTATATAATTTTAGCAAAACTGTAATTCTTGAACTACCAACAACATATGTTAATTTGCAGATTCTGCCTCTGTGATTCGCACAATAAAAACAGCGTTTGTAACACTGCAAATGAAAAGTGAGCTAGTAACTTCGACTTCCACATGCAGACCTGGGCTAAATCTCACTTCCCTTTGCTGCTTCTTACCAGCCTCTGTGGAAAGGGTGTAAAATCACCAGGGGGGAATCTGCATTACGGAAAAGTTGCAAAAAGACCACTAAAAATGGCATCTTATCTCTCAGCTCCACGTGTGTGAGTAGTTTTGTGCTGTGTTTTTGGTTCTGCATTGCAAACACTGGCCAGCGTGCCTTCAGCATGTTATCACCGAGGCTTCTGAAACTTGGGCCTCTTCTGCATGATGGATAAATGGATGAAAACTCACTAAATACACTGTTGTTTTTCTGATCTCTGCACAGAAGAGTTAATTTACTCCACAAAACTGATTTTGCTCTGGATGGTGAATTGCCTCTTCGGTGCTTTAAGCGTCTTTTAAGCGTTGTTTCTGAAAGATGCTTTTCTCCGATTCATTTCTCTCCTGTCTGCTTGAGACGGACTATTTGCCATGCAGAGAAGATCTTTAGTTATGCAGATTAGTGACTGCATTAGAGAACAAAGCAGAGTTGACAAAACTACGGGGGGCAGGGCTATGAATGGTTTCATGCAGAGAGCATTGCAACGTAGTTTTTCAACAGATTATATTCAATGCAGAACAACGATTGTAACATAATAAAGCAGTCTAGCCTGTTTTTTTTTAACTGTTTTATTTGGCTCCATACAGAATACCTCCTGGTAAACACTGATTTTTCTGGTGTCACAGTGCTGAAGATGTTTTTGGTTTCCTCCCCTTTTCTGCTCACAGTCCTTTGTCTACCAATGGGAGTTCTGCCTTTGTCAGCGATCACATGAACATGCTATTTGCCCTGGCAACTGAGCCGTATGTAAATTAGTAGAAATTACCCTGTGGTATTTATGGTAAGAGCCTCTTGTGGCACAGAGTGGTAAGGCAGCAGAAATGCAGTCTGAAGCTTTGCCCATGAGGTTGGGAGTTCAATCCCAGCAGCCGGCTCAAGGTTGACTCAGCCTTCCATCCTTCCGAGGTCAGTAAAATGAGCACCCAGTTTGCTGAGGGGCAAACTGGGGAAGGCACTGGCAAACCACCCCATATTGAGTCTGCCATGAAAATGCTACAGGGGGTCACCCCAAAAGGTCAGACATGACCTGGTGTTTGCACAGGGGAAACCTATACCTTTACCTTTATTTATGGCAGCTGAGCGCTCTTGACTACAAAGCTATGCCTCTATCAGTGACCATGGGGGGGGGGGACACAAGCCCCCAAAAAGCAAATTCAAAGGGGGAGGCAAGCTCTGGTTAAGAGAAGGCATAGAGCAGAGACACAATTTTAAAAGATGGGGGGGAGGCACTCGGCCCAGCTGCAGAGCAGAAAAACTAAAAATTTAAAGGGACAAAACCTGCTCCCTCCCTTGTGCTGGGTCAAGAATGCCCACTGAAAAGTATGGGAGATGCAATGGATCTGCAAAAGCATTCAGCATCTCTCATTGTTTTAGCCTAGAAAGGTGAGGGAGGGGGTATTTGTTGTTGGTTTGCTGTATCCCTCCCCAGTGCTTTGGCGCTAAGGTGCCCTCAAATTTCCTGAGAGCTCCTGCCTGTTGGGGGGGGGGGAGGGAGGGAGATTTTTGCTTTCACTGATGTAGAAAGGTGCCTTACTTGTGAGGTGACCATGTCTTAAATGACAAGAATGCCCACTGGAAACCATCGGAGACTCTGGAAGACCCACTGGAAATAAAGGGCTGCAAGAATGCCAAGTGTCTTGCATGGGCTCCATTGAAAGTATTATAGTTGCAAAGAAAGCATGGAATGGATTATCCATTACACTCAGATAAACTACTCTGGAATGGCAGGGCACAGAGTGGAATGACAGCCACTGGGATAACCACACGGGATCGTCGCCAGAGGTAAGGGAGTGGTGGGGGTGAAGATGGTAACTTTGGGGGATGTACTAAAATGAATGATAAACCATGTAGATGTTGGAAGACCCATTGGGAGGGGCTAGGCAGATAAAATGATGTAGTTCTGTGATTGCTTGGGACATTGTATTTGAAAAGAATTGCTTTGGACATTGTATTTGAAAATTTCCTACAGAATGCAGAACTACAAACATTTTAAAAAATGACAGCATAAATCAGGTTGCAATTTTAAATGGTTTTTTATTGGAGAATGCAGAAGAGTCATGGCTTACATCCAGTTCATTCCTTCTAGCTTGGCTTCTGGCTCTTTCTGTATCAGCTGACCCCTGAAAGCACAAAGTCACAATCACATCAAGACGTGTTAAAATATCAGTGTTTTATTTGCATGGGTGCTGCTGCTGTTCTTCATGCCTTTAAATTACCATTACTATGTTTGTGTTTTAGAGTCTCATACTTAATCAGTGAGGGACAAAGTTTGGGACAGTGGTGGAAACATACTGCTTAGTTACCTGAGTGGAAAGAGGTCAATTGACTGCTGCAGTTGGGGGTTGTGGGGGTTGTTTAGAGTCAAAAATCAAGGAATAGAAATCAAACTGAGGGAGGTAAGAAATCCTGGAAGTACACAGTACCAGCCAACAGAAAAAATAGCCAAGTACAGGAAGAACTGGAAGGAAGTTTTCAGGGTTTTCTTTTCTACTTTTTTCTGCAGCATTTCACTGCCTCCAGGGATTCTCTGTATGACTGACAATCCCTGGAAGCAGTGAAGGAGAGAGATCAAAGTCTACCTGCACATCAGCCACAATGCATATTTTGATTTTCAGTACATCTGATTTGTTATGGAACCAAACAATGCATGCAACAGAATAACATGCCTTTCACTGACCCACTTTGGTTTGTTTGTACCATAAGACATGCAGAATGCAAAAGTATGCACTAGTATCAGCACAAGTACTGATCAACATGGTCAGCATGATCAACAGCATTAGCACTCAGAAAAGAAAAGAGCAGAGTGCTTCACATCAGGATTAGGCCTTCTTGGTATTCTAATACTCCACATGCTGGCCAAGCTTTTTCTGCTTCATTAATCTCCTAACTTCCTCAATTTGTCCCATTTGTTTTATGCTGTTCCTGTCAGACAGTGAACACAGTCCATTTTACCCATCCATTCTGCATGTCATTTGGCAAAAGCAAACATCCTATTAACAATAACAACCCTAAACAGTCTGGAACCTTTGACCCTGCGGGACTGCCTTTTCCCCTATGTCCCAAAAAGGAAACTAAGATTTGGTAAGCAAAATATCCGCCTAGGCCCTGGTCTGGCAGAATGTTCTCCCCGGTTAGATCAGGACCCTGAAGAACCCAGGGCAATTCCACAGGAGCTACAAGACAGCACTGTTCTGCCAAGTTTATGGTTGAGACTGGAGACAGTACTGGAAATCTTGCCTCTCTATCCAAAGCATCAGCCCACTCAGAATATCAGCTAGACATGCCTTTCTCAACTTTTTTACTGTTGAGAAGACTGTGAAAAATTCTTGAGGCTTTGAGAAACCCCAGACGTGGTGGGATCATGCAGAATATGGTTGGGAAGAATAGCTGTGGACACACCCACATGGGGCCCCTCCCCTTCCCACTCCCTCCAGGTCCATCATTGGCCATTTTTTTTGGGGGGGGGGGTGGATTGATGTGATCATATATAGTCAAATCACCCAATAAATGTTAAACAAATTTTTTAAAAATATAAAATTTAACTCCTACCCATTCATGAAACCCTTCCAGGGCTGTCAAAAAAACACAGGGTTTCATAAAATCCTGGTTGAGAAAGCCTGAACTAGACCATCAATCCTCTTACCATTGCTCCGTTGTTGTTATATTGTCTACAATATTATGGGGGCAAAATTTCTCACCTTGGGGTACTTTAGTTATTTGGACAGGCTCAGGGCATAGTACTCTTGGGTCTAGCACTATATTAACTATGTGTATGGTGCTGACAGTGGTCACTCATCTGGATGGTTGCATTAGGAGCATTCCATTTTAGTTGTTAGGTGCGAAGTTGTGTCCGACCCATCGCGACCCCACGGAGAATGATCCTCCAGGCCTTCCTGTCCTCTACCATTCCCTGGAGTCCATTTAAATTTGCACCAATTGCTTCAGTGACTCCATCCAGCCACCTCATTCTCTGTCGTCCCCTTCTTTTGCCCTCAATTGCTCCCAGCATTAGGCTCTTCTCCAGGGAGTCCTTCCTTCTCATGAGGTGGTCAAAGTATTTTGAGTTTCATCTTCAGGATCTGGCCTTCTAAGGAGCAGGCAGGGCTGATCTCCTCTAGGACTGACCAGTTTGTTCGCCTTGCAGTCCAAGGGACTCGCAAGAGTCTTCTCCGGCACCAGAGTTCAAAAGCCTCAATTCTTTGATGCTTGGCCTTCCTTATGGTCCAACTTTCACAGCCATACATTGTAATTGGGAATACCATTGCCTTGACCAGATGCACTTTCGTTGGCAGAGTGATGTCTCTGCTTTTTAGGATGCTGTCTAGATTTGCCATAGCTTTCCTCCCCAGGAGCTAGCGTCTTTTAATTTCTTTGCTGCAGTCCCCATCTGCGGTGATCTTGGAGCCCAGGAAAATAAAAATAAAAATAAAAATAAAAATAAAAATAAAATCTGTCACTATCTCCATTTCTTCCCCATCTATTTGCCAGGAATTGAGAGGGCTGGATGCCATGATCTTCATTTTCTTGATGTTGAGTTTCCAGCCAACTTTTGCACTCTCCTCCTTCACCCGCATCAAAAGGCTCTTTAGTTCCATTTTAGTACTGTTGCTTTTATTTCTTAACTCTGCAGAGCATTGTGCACTGTGCATTTTGTCACAGTTGCCATCGTATCATTATAATTTTGCCCCCTTGGTATTACCAATGCACTGAGAAAACACTGTATATAATTACTCTTAACCTCATTTAATGTGCAGCTTTATTAAAGTTACTTTTTGTTTGATGTTTGTACCAAAGTGCAGAAACAATAAGGGGAGGGAGCTTTATTGAACCATACATCCAAGTGCACCTCTATTTTTTTGCAATGTGCATTATTGCCTCATCAGAAGATATGATGAATATGTACTGAAGGAACTGAATGCTGTAGCAAAAAGGTCTTGCCACAATTCCTGAATTAATTGTTGGAATTCTCCTAGTTAAACTGAAATTAAGAACAAGTGGAATGCAGAGGAAAGCAGAGTTCAAAAATGGTAGTGCAACAGACTTAGAGAAATCCTTTCAACTCTACCTTCAAGTGAACATATTACTTATTTTTTCCCATACAGTCATCTATTCTATGAGATGAATGACTGATTAATGATTCTAATATATCAGATATTGACTTTCCCCCTACAGTTAATGTTTCCAACATAGCTAGTGATCATGAACCAAGTAGGCTATTAGGGAAGCTCCATAAAAATCGAGAAGAAAATCTCATTATCCATCCAGGCCAAATAATTAATAGTTATCTTCTTATGTGCAGGGCTATTTCCTCATGTAGGAAAACACTTGCCCTGTACGGCATAGGACCAGGTGCCCTGGGAAGAACAGTGATATGGTGAATGGCCTTTCACTCAGAGAACAAACCTGAGATTTAGAAGTAATAAAATGGGAATGATTATTTAATGAGGAATCAGTTTCCTTATTGCTCCCACATCCTGTTCATGTTACCCTACTAGAGAATTTTATGATCTCCATTAAGCCAAAGGAGATGATCTTCATGCTCAGTAAAAACCCTTTTGATGTAGTACCACTTGAAATGCCGAGGGATGGCCTGGGCCCCCCTTTATATTAAAAAATATGTCCCTAAACATAGGTAAGCTTGTCAGGCAGAAGCTAAGCTAACTTTCCCTGTGGTTATAAAACAGCACAATGGAACCTTGAAAAGGGCTGGTTTCCCTTCCCTGTGATAAAAATCCATCAGTTTACTGTAAGGAAACATTAAGCACTGAAGCAACATTCCTTAAATTTTAAGAAATTACATCCTGCTGACTTCAATATTTGCTAAATCTTCTTTTGCCATTGCCATCATTAATGCTGGGACCTTATTAGGTAACTTGCTTTAGTCCTGAACAAACCCTGTACAAACCCACCATCCCACCCTGGCAAACACCCGCCACATTCTCCCGACTCTTACTAATTTGCTAATCCTGTGCCACTGTCACTATAGCACTACCTTGATATAAATGCGCCATCATCATTCTGCCCTTACAGTGAATTCCTTGCAGTCACAAGAATCATGAAACATTTTGGGAAACATAAGGCTGCAGCATGACAGAAATTGTCCTGGGAGTAAATCCCTTTTAATAACATGGAACACCTGGCCATAGTGATCCATGTGACGGTCACCTCCAGGATTGACTTCTGTAACTCACTGTATGTGGGTCTACCCTTGTCCTTGACCCAGAAATTGCAGCTACTGTAAAATGCAGCAGACAGGGTCCTCACTGGAACACCTTGGAGGACCCATATCCAGCTGGTGCTGAGGAAGCTGCATTGGTTACCAGTTGCAGCTCAAATCAAGTTCAAGATTTTGGTTTTGATCTTCAAGGCCCTTCGTGGTCTAGGCTCCATATATCTGAAGGACTGCTTATCGCCTTATGCTCCCTGCAGGGCCTTGCATTCTGTGGGGACTATGCTGTTGGTGATTCCTGGTCCATGAGAGGTTTGCCTGGCCATGACCTGATGGAATAAACTACCGGAAGAGCTGAGGGCCCTGCGAGAGCTTTTGTGATTCCGCATCACCTCTAAAATGGAGCTCTTCCACCAGGTCTTTGATTGAGGCCAGGGCAAGGGAAATAACAGGGTCTCCTCCACAACCACAACCAAAAACTATTGGCATCCCTTGCAAGTGGGATCCTGAGGCGCTGATGGAGGGGGGGGGGACATAGGAGGTAGAGGAGAGTTTTTAAACATTTTTCTCATCACTGGAGTAGATTGGGATTTGGTTTTATGGCTTTTTATGTTTTATGTATTGGGGTTTTATTCTTGACTTGCAGACGTGCAGTTTGGCTTAAGGATAACGCTCATACAAACCAACTTTGGCAAACTGGCCACAGCTTTTTATTTAACATTCAACATCAAGGTGTTGGCTTTCTAAGGGGAACAGGGGTCTAACCCACCCTTCTACTTCCAGGCAGCGCCCTGGGTATCCCGTCCCAGACCCTTGCTGAGTCACGGGCTCCCTTGCTGCTTGGAATACCTTTCCAGGTGGCCTGAATCGCCTTAGGAGGCATGGACCTCCTTCAGCCTATTCAATGCCTTCTGCGGGTGTATTTGGGCCTTCCCAGCCGGGTCGGCCTCCCACAGAAATCCTGCCTCTTCTGAGGCCCCCATATTTGGGCAGTTTTCACATTTAAACTCCCCTTCTTTCCCCTTACCCTCCGCCCGCTGTGACTATATTCAAACAAGTACTATATAACCAAATTTCCCAAATGCACCACCCCCGAATCCCCAAAACCATTTAGGGTGGGTGGGTGGGAAGCAACTCACTCGGCTGGCCGGGAGAAAAAGGCCGTCCGCCGAGCACGTGGTGTCTTATAAAGGTGCCACTCATGCTCCTCCTTCCCTCCTGACACGGCACGTCCATGCCTACATCAGGTTGCCCAGGCCCGGGCACTCAATTAGAGCGCCATCCCTCCCGCCCCGCATGCTGAGGCATCAATGGCGGCCACGTTCATTCACGGCCGCTCTTTGTTGTAACCCACCGCAAGCCAATTCTGGCTGGGTAAGAAATCTAATAAATAATATAATAATAATAAATATACAGAGAGGATCAGAGCACCAGCATACTTAAAAAGAACAAGATAGTTTATTATGAAGTGGAGCAACTTTAGAAAGAACGAGAGAAAGAGGCCTAACTATTCTGTTCTGTGTTCATGCAATCTGTTCTGGAGGCAAAAGGGGAGGACATATGCTCAAAAGAGCAGGACAACTCCAACTGAGTCAATCAGAACACTGCATGAGACAATCTGAAAAAAAAATCAGGAAATTCCCAATCCAACCATGCCAAAAATGCATCCCCTCCAACACCTCCTGCAGGGCACTCCCCACATGCTTCTGAATCATGCACTCCAGATCTTGCATATTCCAACACTCACATGGCTGGTAAGCATCCATTTTAAAGCACTGTAACCTCCTTTCAATGTTGAATATGTAAATGGTCCCCCCCCCCCAGGCTCATAGAGAATAACAGGCAGAACAGCAACAGAAAGAAATGTGCCAGTTCCCTCTGACAGCTTCCCATTCAAAGCATTCCTCAAATCCTGTCAGCTTGCAGCTTTGTGTTCATAGGAATCTATAAGATACCGCCAACATTCAATCTGCATGGCACTGAATTTCCACTTCTATGAGAAACACTATAAATTGAATCAGGCATTATGGACAGAATTTATTTTGGTGACTGTACACATTTTAAAAAGTTGTAAAAATACAAATAAACATCAGCTGTTCTGAAAGTCTTGATGGGTGCTAATTTGTGACAAACTCTTGATATAAAGTCATAAACTATTTGGACCCAGGAACCTAATCCAGATTGCCTTGCTGTTTGCATCAAAGGGAGCCCTTTTGTTCATTAATGAATTTGCCCTTCACAAAGGCAGTGGGAAAGAAGGCTTTTCTGTAAGTGGAGGACACCTTTGGATCTAGCCCAAGGAATATAATAATGAACAGGAGGTATCTATTTTGATTGTGCCTGGTGAGGTTTTGCACATTTTTTTGTTTGTCTTCTACTAGTTCCAGTTGCTACTAATTTGCCCCAAGATATATATTTCATCTTTTTAAAGGTTAAAGATGGTATTTCTGGTTTAGGCAATTGTCCAAACCAAAAGACCCAGCCCTGTTCTGATCAAGAAATCCTACTTGCTTCTTCAGAAATGCCTTTAGCTTGACAGGAGCTTTTATTTCTACTAGCACCTGACCCTCGAGGACATATTTGTCAAGAGAGGCAGGGTATAAAGCCTTTCAACAAACATTTTCTGAGTATCCCTTATTTTTCTCCTAATATTTGCCACTTTTCTGCTCTATCTACATTAGTCATAGATCAAGTCCTAGATTGTAAAACACCTGTATTGTCTTTAAATGCCAAGCGCTCTATTCAGGGTCCATGTTCTTATGTTGTCCAAATCACCATTTGTGTTGAGTAAATGCTTAGTGGTACTGCTAACACAGTTACACTGGATATTGTAATTCTACATGTAAGAGGATCTGAGAAAGGGCTTAGAGAATTCTCTCACTCAGATACTCTTGGCAGTTGGCCCCACCGTATCATTGGTTAGATGCTGAGCCTCTTTGGCCATTTATTGACTTCTGTTTCATATTAACTCTTTATATGGCTTGGAGCTCTGGCAAATTAACCTTTTAAAAGTCAATCTGTTCCCAATAAGTTCAATGTTCCTACATTAGTATGTCACGTAAAATGTACTTCTGTTTTTGCAACTAAAAACTTCTTTCTCTTGTTATCATTGAGTCAGATCATCATTGTGAATTGTGTGAGCAGCATTTTCCTCTTAACAGGGAAATGTGGAATAGTGATGATGTTACATAAAGCTTCCAAATAAATTGATTTTTTTTTACATTTTAACCCAATAGTTAATCCCTTACTACCCCCAGACTAAATCCCTCTCCCAGGTTTACCTTGTGCCATTCTCCCCCATCGTGGTCAGGCCCATGGGGAACATTGGATGCGGTGGATGAGTAGTTTGATAGGGATTAATTGTTAGGAGTTTAATGTTTTATTGTATGAGATTTACTCTCCTACTATAGGCCACCCCAAAAGATCCTCTTGGATAGGGGTAGCCTAGAAATGTAAGAAATAAAAATAAGCATACCTGCTCCAATTTAGGATATTACTAAAACAATATTTTTTCATATGGCATGACAAAAAGATTCATGTGATATGGAATGGAAAGTAACACCTATGTTCATGCAAGTCTGCTTTAGCCTAAATAATGTGTGTACACTGTTCTCAGAATATATTGCCAAGTGAACTATTCCAGGGAAAACATTCCAGGTTAAGTCATCTGATTCCTGGTGAATTGGCAGGTACAATATGATTTTCTGACCAGCCATAGTGGAGGTAATGCTATATTTTTTCTTCTGTAGCCTCTACCTCAAATCCCATCCCTCTCATGCCACTTAATAAACTTAGGTTAGATTTTTCATTAACTTCAGTGGCACCATAGGGCAGGGGTGGCCAAACTGGGGCTCTTCAGATGTCCATGGACTACAAATACCATGAGTCCCTGCCATAGACAACTGGAGAGTCACAGTTTGCCCACCCCTGCAAAAGAGTATAATGGAGCCAAATATATTCGGTATTCCTGAATCTGAATATTCCTGCTGAATCTGAATATCAATACCAATGTTGGAATCTGGGTATATTGTCATATGTTGATATTTTTGGACCCTATTTATTTATTTGTTTATTTGTTTGTTTGTTTGTTTGTTTGTTTATTTATTTATATTTTAACTTATATACTGCCACTCTCAGAGACTCACAGCGGTTTACAATATGTTGCTGTCTGCCATTCAGTCATGTCCGACTCTTGGGGGCTTTCCGCACTCCTTCAAAATCGCACAATGGTTGCCAATTGAAAACGCTACAGTTTTGACATTATGCACAACGTCGTTGACAATCTGCCACACACCTGAAACCGATCCGCAAAAAGTGCTTCGTTGTAGCGCTTTCAGGGAAATCCCCAAAAGTGGATTCACCCTCCGGAAAACGCTACACTCCTGCAACCAATCTGCAACACTAGCGGGAAAGTTCTGTGCGTTACCATTGTTGTGGTTTCTACAAAGTCCCTCCCCCTGGCTCTCTCCTCTGATCTTCCGGCGAAGCGATCGCCATTTTTTTTTCTCCGAGCGAGCAGAGATCAACGCACCGGCGAGCCTCCGTTTAGAGGCTTCCCCGGCTTCAGTCCCTCCCCAGAGCTGTTTAGTCACTAAGCACAAACAACAGAGAAGTCCGTTTGCTGATGTATTTTCCCTTTATTTTTCACACTGTTTTCGGCCGAAAATTGCGCCCGTGAGGGGGGGGATTTTTTTTTCACTCGGGGGGAGCGTGGCAATGATGAAACGGCAGCTCAAACACACCTGCCAGCTGGATGGGTCTCTCCGTTGCAATGAATCAACACATATTCGTTGCAACGGGTGTGTGTGTGTGTGTGTTTTTTTAAAACCTTTCTTAAAGGGAAAGGGGCTGTTTGGGAACATGCTAACGGCCGCCCATTGGCTGCTTGACGGCCAGGGGTGGGACGAGCTCGGCAATAGCGCTTCCTTTCTAGCGATTTTTGCTGAGACCGGAAGCTTGTGGGAAACGATGGAAACGCAACTGGATTCCACTACAAAGTCAGGTATGCATAACGACGAATTCCACTATTTTAAATGGCGATTTTTCGTTCAGCAAACCATTTGCTACAAGGATCCCGGTGCGGAAAGCCCCTTTGTGATCCCATGGCACAACTGCCGCCATGATCCTCGATCCTGCACTGCCTCCTTCAGCCATGCAATGTTCTGGCCGGTGTCCATTCCAATCCTGTTTAACCACCCAATGTACCCAAACCCAAAAACTATCAATTTTTTGTGCATGCCTACTGGCCATGATAGACAAATGGTCTGATGATGTATTAGGCAGCATCTTGTGAGTCCAGCTGCACTTGGGGACCACTAGTTTCTGACACTGAAATACTTTGGTTTTCCATTAATAATGAAGCTCAAGCACAACAAACTAGCCTTTGGCAATCTGCCTTGCTTGGAGCAGCTGTATTACTCTCTCTGGGACAGAATTAGAGTCAGAAATAGCAGGGATTGTTGTGTCAGCTGGAAGAAGCTACCACCCCACACATAATTCAGCCTACAACTAGAGCTGGTTTTAAAGTGAACCTCCTGCCATTTCTGCTTGCTTTCAAACGACGTAAAAAATTGTATTGTCTTTAGATCCATTAAATCATTCATTTTTAATTACATTTGGGCTGAAATGAGTTTTATAAGATTCTCTGCTGCTTTCCTAGTCACTTAAATAATCAAATTAAGATACTACTGATAAAACCCTGCTCTATGTACGTTCATTATCAATTTGCAAATATTGCAGTAGCATTGCCTGCATTGGTAATGTTCTTTATGTCATGCTCATAGGTCACAAATCCAAAACAGTTCTGACAAGATAAACATGAAACCAAAAAGCAAAGCATGCACTGAGTTTATGAACTAATTTCATAGGCAAGTTTTCAAAAATTTTAGCCTGCTGACTTAGATCCTGATGGAGGCTATGGAATGATTTATTTTGCAAAAAACATTGTACAAGCAAACAAACCTTGTACCATTTCAACCACCGTTCCTTGCACATCCTTGAGGATGGTAGAGAGTACACCAAACTTCTATTCAGGATTCAGTTTGTCTGTTTATTCAGCACCAAATTTGTTTGGATATTTCAATATTGTTGTCCAGTGTTCAGGGTCATTAATTTGGTATTCATTATGGATTCTGCCAACATCCCAGCAAAGACATTTGATAGGGGAAGAGACCATGAGTGAACATCTGCTCTATTCACATGTCTGCCATTTCCCATGAACAGCCATAAAAGGTCTCTGTAACTGTGCAGTAGGTATGGTGGGTCAGTTCTGTTTCCTTATCTTGAAGAGGCTTTGGTCTCACACAATAGGTGTGATCAGTTCAGCCTCCAAGTCATAGATCGGAGGATCAGGCAATTAAACAATGTCACAGGAAACTACACCTCCCATAAGGCTGTGTGAAAACAATCATGCATGAAATAACATTGATAACAAATGGAAAAGAACTACAAAAGGCAAAGTGGTGTTTTTAAATGCAATGACTGATTAATTTGTTCAGTGTTTAATTATGTATTAGGCTGGTAATTGGTGTGTAGCAAAAATGGGTCTGTGGGGAAGGAAGGAAAGTAGAACTCCTATTGAACTGAGAATATACATGTGTGAAACACTGCTGATTGCATTGTAATGTATTCTATGGCACCATTTAAACATGTAGAAAGTAAACTGGCAAAAAGTGAAAACTGGCTCCCTTTTCAGGGCCAGTGAACAGACCATGAGCTTAAATTATTGAGTGCTTGAATATCTCTAGTAGGCATTTCCACTGGTTTAAATGATAAATATATTCTCATCTGCAACTCCCCCCACACATACATAAAATATTGGGTTTGTACTTATCAGCTAGTGTGCTTTCTTCCCCACTTTATTTTATTTATTTAAAACATTTCTATGCTACCTAAGGAATAGGCTGCCTAAGGAGGTGGTGAGCTCCCCCTCACTGGCAGTCTTCAAGCAAAGGTTGGATACACACTTTTCTGGGATGCTTTAGGATGCTCTGGGCTGATCCTGCGTTGAGCAGGGGGTTGGACTAGATGGCCTGTATGGCCCCTTCCAACTCTATGATTCTATGATTCTACCTTTCCTCCCAAATATGATTTCTACACTGAAAAATATTAAAACATTGCAATATGAAAGTATTTAAATAAAGTATATATAAAATTAAGACATCAATAAAAGTACACAAATACACATAGCAAGACAACCAGGGAAGAAGAGCCAATAATAGTTATTGGGGATATTCTAAACAATACAAACAAGTCTTCACCTGCAAGTAGAAGATGATAGAGGGAGACAGATGAACCTCATTGGAAGAGAGTTCCCACGTTTTAGCAACATGACCTGAAAGTTGTCATCTAGCCTCAGATTTCAGAAAGATATAAGAAAGGTCCCCTGTTATGGAAACAGTTTTTGAATCTAAATTTCCCTTTCTCCCTCCATTTCTGAGACCATTTCCACATGGAGGCAAACAACTCAAAAGTCCCCTCACAAGTCCCAACATTATTTTTTTTTAAGAAAACTTCCATGTTGCTATAGGGATCTGCCACAACAACAAAACATTATCCTTGATTGCTTTTCAGGATTCTTTTTATGATGGTCTCAATTTATGCTCAGGCAAATTTCTCATGGGCTTGTGAATTATGCTGGCCACGGTGATTGGACCCCAAGGATTGTAAGTTCACAAAACAGAATAAAAATACAGAATACGGATGTCATGCTAATAGGAAGAGGTCTGCTTCATAACATGGCCCCCCATCTTTCCCTGTTCATGCCCTACTACTAGAAAACAAAAACATGAATGTGTTTTAGATAGAGTTGCTAGCCACTGCCAATATATTACTGTGCACTTTGAAGAGAACATGACAGTACATTTTATTTCCACTGATACATGGGCATGGCAGTTTGGGTTCCTGTAGCAACGTGGACCGCACCATTAAAAAAAAAATCGATCCCAATATGTAGGGGGGCAGGTGTGAGGGTGGGCAAAACACTATCAGAACTGTCATGGGTTTCTTCTTTCAGACATGCTTGCCCCAGTATTTGCCTCATTGTATGCCGCAACAAGAAATGGGAAGCGGGTTCTCCCACTTCCCGCTATCGCAGAGCAATTGGGATGAAAACTTGCAGTAACCCCTTGAAAGCCATGGATTGCTGCTGACATCATGGGGAAGCAGCATTAAAACCCACAGACAATGAGATGCCGGGCACGGGCAAATTCCTTTTGCAGAAATGGTCTGATACAATTTTCCAATGCCATAGTCCTCATCTAAGGAATTACTTCTGCAAAATTACAGGCAGAAAGGGGGGGGGGGGTCCATTTTATAAACCATTATGTTATTTTCTTGAAAAGCAGACACATTTACCTTCCCCTTCCCCATTTTCAGAATCTTAATGTGGAATGAATGGGGTCCTATTTATAAACAGAAACATAAAGTTCAGTTGAATTTATTGCATTTAGCCAATGGTTGTTTTAATGGTTGCTTACAATATGCAACTTTAAAACTATACAGATGACACATATGAAAATCATACATGGAAATCATTAATACAGAATAGCAATATCTAGATAAGTCAAATAAAACTATGTTTCAGAAATCTGTCCCCGATTTTTCTTGCAGCGAAAGCAAATAAGGCTATTTTGTAGGTAATATGAGGGCCTACATCTGACAACAACATGCATATTATTTCATCCTCTGTATGTCCGTGACCCATAACAAGCAGGTCTCCCAAAAATTTGGATCTTGGTCCTAGATAAGGAGGACAATGAAACACATAATGAACTAGATTTTCTACAGCTGGTTTTCCATATACACATATTCTTAGATCTATTGGTTTCTGAGAATATCTGCCTTACAGATAAGCTGTAAGTGTAATCTGGAAACACAGAGCAGTAAAAGCCATTCTAATTTTAAAACTGCTGATGTTACTTAGGTATGATGTTCTTAAATTTTTCCATACCATGGGGGAAAATTTGGCTTGGTTCTATCCTACATAGCATCACAGCTGTAAATCTATTCATGAGTAGCAATCCCAGGAACTGGAGTTTGTAAATTACCATTTGGGATATAAGAAACATAAAGGACATCAAACCCTACTAAACATGTCCTTAATAAAGATTTGTTTCTGCATTTTTCTTGCAGCCCTGACCGAACTCCCAATGACCCATTATGTATAGCAGCAGCCACGCTGGGCTGCTGCCAGGCATTGTGCCAGGGCAGCATGCCCCAGTGCTTTCCCCCAGAGTATGCGGGTTACCCAGGGCTGGAAAACTCCATGGCTGGAAAACCCATCACGCTGCCTGGAGGTGGCAGTATTGGGGGGGGGGGAGCAGGGGGAATAGGGTCGGCACCACATAATAGTGGGGAGTAGCATTCCGCTCTTCCAACAAGGTGGGGCTGGGGGGACTGGGCTGAGCTGACAGGAGCATGTGGTGTCCCTGCAAGGACACTGTAAGTTGGAGGAAGGGCCAGGCCAAAAGGCCCAGCTCTGCCGATTGTGCATGGCTCTGGCCCAACCCAGCCCCCACTCAGGCCCGCAGCATCCCAGTGAACATGGAAAATTCTGTGTTCCCTTGCTGTGGGTTTTCTGGAGTACTGCGCCGGTCCAGGGCTGGGATAGCGGCAATGTCATGTATAATTGGGGATGCCCTGCTGCTGCCATCCCAGGGTTCCTGCCCCATGCATAATCGGTCATTAGATGAACATAGAGATGTGATCTTACTTTTGTCTTGCTGTGCCCTGGTGTGTGGGTAAAAGGAATCCAGACTAAATTGGTAATTTCTAATAAATTTCTCTCCCCCATACAGAACCCCTTTGTGCCATTTTTCTAGATCCTCAAGCACTTTTGTGGGAATCAGTGGGCTGCAGTGGGAATAAGGAATCAGGAAAGGTCCACCCCACTGATGCAAACTTCTAACAAACAGATGAAAATCTGAAGCAGGTAGGTTGTCTAATGTAACAGGCGGAGAATGGAACACAATAAGACCAGCTTTAATGTCTTTGACTGGCTCCCCAAGCAGCAGTTTCCACCATAGAAACAAATTGAAGACTTGGGATAGTTAGTTCATCTTTGAAAATTAAATACAATTTCATTGCAATTAGATACCTTCCCAGAAAAATGAGCAGCTTAAAACAAAGTCACATGAGTAATCTAGAAACAGTAGCTAATACTTGTTCTTGTGGTGCTTAGTTGTCTGTTTTAAAGAGTTCAAGCTGAATTCAGAAACAGATGGGAGGGTAGAGAGATATATTTGGCTGTGATAATGGAGCTGACAATTAACCTTCTAGTTAGCTGAGTAAAATAGATAAGAGATTTTTCCAGATATGTATTTTTTCAACAGTGTTCCCATCAATCATCGCTGCATTGAGAAACAATTTCTTGATTCTGTAAGGAACAAATTCTTCCAGTTATTTTCCCCCTGTTGATAGTGTTATCATAGAGACTGAGCATGTACAGATTGATTTAAACTTCCATTTGCCATCACCCACATCTTCAGCAAACCTACCAGAAGGAGACAAAGCAACACCTCCATCATTACCCACAGACACATTGGGGAGATGATGTAATGTGACTGGTCACTGAATCTGTTCCTTCATCCTAATGCCTACATTCCCATCCAATGTTTTCTTCCTTCCCCTGCAGAAGTGTCACAGTGAATTGCTATAATGTTTATACATTTATGGGAGCATGGGACAACACATCTCTGGTTCCATTTCTTCTCTCAATTTGGCCAAATGCCTGTTGGAGAGAGAACCTTGAATGGCTGGATAATTTAGATAAGATTGGCTTGTACTCTTGACATTCTTGGAAGAGGGTATTTTTTTGGGGGGGGGGTTAGATTGCTGGCTACCATTTTTATCCATCTTTGGAGCATTTCAAGGGTCTAGCATGATACTCTCCACATGATGTGGACAATGCAGACCTTAAAATGATTCCCAGAAACCGCAACAAATTTATTTATGGTCTTTCAGACCAAACTGTAAAGATATGTTTAAAATATCAGTAAATGCAAAAAAAAAATGTGTTAAGAATACAGAAATATATTTAAACCAACAGGTATCAAACCTAAACATAATTAAAACTCATTGTTAAAACACCATATGCAAAGCATTTAATCAATTAGGTTGGAAAAGATACTTTCTGTCCTATGTATATGCCACGCAGTTTGATAGCAGCAGCACGAAACTTAGCAGTGCAGAGAGTCGTTCCCCCCTCCCCATATTTTATTTTGACATCTAGACTATGGAAGAGTTCCTGGCTGTTTATTTTGTGGTCTAAATAACATATGGCAGACAATGACAAACAACCAATTGATTTCAACACTTCACCCTTATTTTATATTTCTCAGCTTTAAACTAGTGTTTTGGCAAGAACAGAGCAAAAAGGAAAAAAAACAAGGTTTTATTGACAAGAGATATATGTTTGTTTTGTTTTATGTTGTTATATTTGTAAAATGGATTCTAAGTTGTATAAAACCAGCCCAAAGGATAAAACCCATCAGAGGTACTTAAAGGGTGCAATCAAAATGCAATGCAATAAACTGCCTAAGGTAGCTGTGAAGGCTTGTTCATTCTTTGTGTTGCTTATTTTATTTAAATAATGTTAAATAATTGCATAATCAGGTAAGAGGGCCACCAATGAGGGGCAGTAAGTGGGTGCTCCATTAATACCAACTGCAGACTTCTCCCAAGCTGATGAAATTCCAGACTTTTTCCACATGTAACTCTTATTTCTGCTATCATGCTTGAAGTTCTAGTCACAGGTTAGAGTGAATGCATGCTCATGTTACATTCAGTGCAAGTACAGCAGAATGTATGACAGAAACCCCACTTTTATATAGGTACTGGTGCCCTGTTTTATTTGCAAAGCGTATGCATGTTAGCGGTTTCTTACAAACAGAGGAATGTGTTATATCTGTGGGCTCATGGAAAGAAACCAAGCTACTGGACAAATGAACAGATCTTTATTAGTAATATCAGCAGTGAGTATTTGTTGTAGAAGGTGACAACAAGACCAAAGAACCCTCAAAAAACCCCAACATAGATACAGGTGGCAGACAAAAGAGCTTCCTGCCAGTGTGCACTCTCCAAGGCCCATTATGCACAGCCGCCGAAATGGCAATTTTGGGTCACATGGAAAACACGGAGGGGGAAGACGCGAAGCACACCGGTTATGCACGGGATGGGGCGTGACGGAGGCAAAACCCAGAGTAACTGATTATGCATGCGGCAATCCCAGCACCGCTTCTGGTTACGCCCTGATCACCTGGAAGCTGTGCTTTCTTCCGCGTTTCGCTAACGCGGCTTTTTCAGCGGCATGCACCAAAGCTGCGGCCGGTTGCAGCCAGCACCGTGTGTTATCGGTGATTTTAGTCACCGCCATTCCACCCCGAATGTGCGTTATTCCCCCCATGTATAATAGGTCCAAAGGAGCCATTTTCTCCAGAGGAACTAATTTCTGTAGTCTGATGCCCTGATCTAGATGGCCCAAACTAGCCCAATCTTGCCTGGAAGTTAAATGGGGTCATTGCTTCTGAGTATTTGGATGTTTAGAATTTGGAATTTGAGGGTTGCTATACAGAGGAAAGCAGTGGCAAATTGCCTGGGTTAGTATTTTGCCTTGAAAATCCTACTGAATCGCCGTAAATTGGCTGTGACTTTACAATTCTTTACATGCACAATGGATGAATTGTTCTGGTTGACTAGCAGACACATATACGTGAAACCATTCTTCAACTTTGGTATGGCAAATTACTGATTATTTGGTGTGGTGAAGCCTGGGGTTTGCATGGGAAAGTGACCTCAGATGGTTATAATGCCACAAGGTCCACTCTCCAAAGCAGGGATTTTCTCCAGGGGAACTGACCTCTGTCATCTGGAGATCAGCTGTAATCCCAGGAGATCTCCAGGACCTACCTGGCAGTTAGCAAGCCTATTTTTCCCTCTTAGGAAAATATAAGCTGAATTCAGAGAATCTGTAGCAATACTAGGAAAATAACCATCACTATCATTGGATCCAAAAATCTAAATAGGCTGCATTTTGTTTAGTTGTGTTTCTGAATTTAATGATTAACAAACTTACTCCAGTCTAAGTCTGTTGAAGTTAATGTGATTAAGCTGGAATAATACTGCAGGAGTAAAGCTATATAAGGGATGTTCAGTTCAGAGTTTGAACACTTATCAAATGCCACCCCCCCCCCACTCCAAGTTTTAATATTAAGGTATTTGAGGCAATGTAATCTCCTTGTTGAAAATACAACATAACTGTATTTGGGTGGCTTGGCAATGCGAGCAATTAATAGTATCAGTTTCACTTGTTTTTTTTTTAAATCAATCTTTATAAAGCATACATGATGCTGTCAATTAAAAACTCTACCAAGCGCATTTAGAATGAAACAACTTACCATCTTAGAAGAGAAAGTCATAATAGCTGAATAGAAAATGTGGATGGCTCCAAATGCTTACAAGAACTTTGGAGCTTTAGATGAGATAATGCATATCACTTAAAGGCAACTGTTTAAACAGTGGAGAAAAGGTTCTTTTAAAAAAATGAAATGATTATCCCTGAGGAGCATTTCTATTATTCAAAGTGGTGTTTAGCTTTTTCCCGAGGTTTTTTTTTTTGTCATTTTGAAGAAAGGCAAAATATGCTCTCAATTGTACTCTGAGAATATAATTTTTATAAGGCAGATCTCCAAAGAAACATGTTTTAAAGAAACCTAATAAGTGCTCAGTGTGGGGACCTAAAGTGAAACACATTTAAATATAAAATGTCCAGGGAATTCTTAAAATAGCTAGGCTTTCACAATTCATAACAAATTTTGAAGACCTTTCCTTACCACCCTGATGCTCATCTGACTTTACTATCAGGTTCTTCTCCCAGTGGCTTTGGGTCACTTCTCTCTTGCTCCCTCAGCATAGGTCTTCTGGGCATTAGCATGTCGAGTTACTGAGATGCTAGGCCACTTGTATCCAGATAACATAATAATAGAATTATATATTATCGGCCTTTTTTTTTTATAAACTGTATATTATGTGCTTCCTTTTTCAAACGAACTGGCTGTGCATTCTTTGGAACATTATTTTTTTCTGGAAAGCTTCCCCATCTAAAGGTACTTCAGAGTCAGACACTAGTGGTATACTGCTCAGATTGGTGGTTAGATGCTTCTGCTTGACCATTTATGCACTGGAGGTTTCATGCCGGGCTGCAGGCTGGAGTTTTAGTCGTGGCAGGTTGCCCCACCTTTTCCTGCACCCACATGGGGGAGCATTTGGCCCAGTGTGCCTCATCTGCCCCCAATTTGTGCTCCTGCACAAGAGCTGGGGCAGTGAGGTTCCCAGTGCATAAACGGTCCTTACCATGCTAGTATGATGAAGAAAGCATTGCTTTTTTTGTTTGTTTTGTTTTCATGGGTTGTACAACCAGCAAAGGACTACCTCTATACAAACCCAAAGGAAGGAAATAAGAAAGGACTAGAATAATGGAGCAGAGCTGGGCCCAGTCAGCGTGGGTAGAGTTCCAGGGATTGAAAGAGATACAAAGGGAAGGAAAAAGGAGAAACAAAAAGAGAGAGGAAGGCCTAGACAAGGGAGGGTGAACCAAAAGGAGGAGTGGTAGCTGAAAATGGCGGGCAGATAAAAGGTAGGTGGGTGGAAAACAACGATACATAGCAAGGTGAGTATATGGGGTTTTCCTTGAGGCAGAAAAGAGAAAATACAATGGGGAGGGGATATGGCGGAAAGTATCCCTGCAAGTCCTTGTGAATTCTATTCCATGCAACTGAACTCAGCCCAGGGGCCAGAACCATGCAGAGTTTTCTCAGGGAGAAGCTGCCAGGGGGAGGGGGAAATGAAAGAAGGGAAGCACATAAAGGTAGACTGGCTGGTGGATGGGAAGGAGAGAAACAGGAAAAGAGGAGAGACTATGGGGGTTTTTATGGAAGTGAAAAGGAAAATCATGGGGAAGGGAAAATGAGATCTCCCTTATAAGTCCTTGAGGGTTCTCCACTTGTGGGTTGTCCACTTATTACACTCTGTAGGTGTAATAAATGTAGCCCATGGTAATCCATAAAGATCTGTCTTTATGTGCATGTTTCGGTTCCCTCTTGTCTACATCAGGGAAGTATCAGGAGTCAAACTACTGCCTTCATTTGAATAAACACTCAAAAAAGTTTCTAGAACCAAAATATCATTCAGAAGAAAGGCTTTGTTGTTGTTGTTATGTGCGAAGTCGTGTCCAACCCATCGCGACCCCATGGACAATGATCCTCCAGGCCTTCCTGTCCTCTACCATTCCCCGGAGTCCATTTAAGTTTGCACCTACTGCTTCAGTGACTCCATCCAGCCACCTCATTCTCTGTCGTCCCCTTCTTCTTTTGCTCTCGATCGCTCCCAGCATTAGGCTCTTCTCCAGGGAGTCCTTCCTTCTCATGAGGTGGCCAAAGTATTTGAGTTTCATCTTCAGGATCTGGCCTTTTAAAGAGCAGTCAGGGTTGATCTCCTCTAGGACTGACCGGTTTGTTCGCCTTGCAGTCCAAGGGACTCGCAAGAGTCTTCTCCAGCACCAGAGTTCAAAAGCCTCAATTCTTTGACGCTCTGCCTTCCTTATGGTCCAACTCTCGCAGCCATACATTGCAACTGGGAATACCATAAAGGTAAAGGTAAAGGTATCCCCTGTGCAAGCACCGAGTCATGTCTGACCCTTGGGGTGACGCCCTCTAGCGTTTTCATGGCAGACTCAATACGGGGTGGTTTGCCAGTGCCTTCCCCAGTCATTACCATTTACCCCCCAGCAAGCTGGGTACTCATTTTACCGACCTCGGAAGGATGGAAGGCTGAGTCAACCTTGAGCCGGCTGCTGGGATTGAACTCCCAACCTCATGGGCAAAGCTTTCAGGCGGCTGCCTTACCACTCTGCGCCACAAGAGGCTCAAAACGCACTTTTGTTGGCAGGGTGATGTCTCTGCTTTTTAGGATGCTGTCTAGATTTGCCATAGCTTTCTTCCCCAGGAGCAAGCGTCTTTTAATTTCTTTGCTGCAGTCCCCATCTGCAGTGATCTTGGAGCCCAGGAAAATAAAAATAAAAATAAAATCTGTCACTATCTCCATTTCTTCCCCATCTATTTGCCAGGAATTGAGAGGGCCGGATGCCATGATCTTTGTTTTCTTGATGTTGAGTTTCAAGCCAACTTTTGCACTCTCCTCCTTCACCCGCATCAACAGGTTCTTTAGTTCCTCTTCACTTTCTGCCATTAGAGTGGTATCATCTGCATATCTAAGGTTGTTGATATTAAGAAAGGCTTATTAGTCTCATTATCCAAGAGTATATGATTATACTGTCAAATTGAGCATTATTTTGACTGGCACTCAATGAGTCATGTCTCTTCTTGGCAGACACCCAAATGCCAGATTTAGGAATGGTTCCTGCTGAAGTTACAACAGATCACTGGAAAGATTCAGTTTACAAATCATTAATTGGAGTACAATTAAATAAAGTATGCATTGGATTTTCTTTTAGATACTTTGTATCAAAGTTTCAATACTGAATTTATTTCAGAAGGACAACAGGTCCCCAACAAAAAAATCCCAATATGTTAAGTATGAATGAAGATCATGCCTATGAAGAAGTTTACAACACATAGCTTGAATTCATTTTTGTGTTAATATATGTGATGTTACACAAGATGCACACATTCAATTCTGAAAAAAGAATCTAGATATTTAACCAATGAACATTTGCATGAACATAGCGGAAGGTTTGGACGTGAAGCATGAAATACAAGGATCCCACCCCGATACTAAATTGTCTATTGTTGTCCCAGGTATTACAATTCTCATTTTATAATCCATAACAAACAGTTCCAATTTTAATGTATCATGACTATCAGAATTTATTTGGTGCTGCAAAAATGAACTGACATTTTTGTTGGCCCCATATCAAGCACTAAAAGCATTAAAACATGCACACGATGGAACATAGTCTTATTGCATTTTAGATAATGATAAAAGTATGATTTGATCAGTCATCTAATTTAGTTTAGAGTCATCATACTGGAAGGGCAGCTTTGATGAGAACAGCTTGTGGGGAAGAAAGGGGGCTAAATAAAAAGGTAACACACAGTGCAGATCATTGATATGGATAAGTTCCAAGAAGAATTATAGCCATATTTGGATAACAGCTTCATGTTTTACAGTGTAGATTTGTACCATTTGTTATAGAATCATACTGTGGGAAGGGACCTCCAGGGCCATCTAGTTCAACCCCCTGCACAATAGAAGGATGATATGCCTTGCCTTCAGTGTAGTCCTAAGCAGGTCTGTACAGACTCTAGCCATTGGAGCTTACTTCCAGGAAAGTGTTCCTAGGATTCTCCTGCCTGAACTCTGTAGATAAAATGTACTAGATCACTATATTTTAATTTCCTTTTAGAGTTTAATGGGAGATTATATCAGTAGATCTGAATCAACTTTTCTTTTATCCCTATCATTATTTCATTCACTTTGATCTTTGTCCTTTTATCCTTACTTAGAGCATAGTTGATTCTAGAAACATCCCTTTATAATTCATTTTTAGAAGTAATAACCATGCTTCATTCAGCAGCAGCTACTTTTTCTGTCTAAAACTGGTTTTCACTGCATGAAATACCTTGTTCTTATGGAGAGTCTCTTACCTTGTATTTAATACTTTTCTGTTGCTGCTGCTTCTAACTGAAGTTATGACAGATGTATCCATGACTTCATACACCTCCTTTTCTCCCATATTTCATCCTTCACTGTTTTCTGAGAAGGCTATCATAGTATATACTCCTGGATTAACACACAGTGTTCTTGTTGTAAACCTATACCATTTGTATACCATACTGATGTGATGATCTACATACAGTGCTGATTAACTATCCAAGCCTACGAGAGCTTTCCTGGGAACAAGCTTCATTGAATAGTCCCTAATCATTCTACATAGATTTGCTTATTTTTATAGGCCTACTCAGAATCCCACTAAGATCTATTCTTTGGGACATTGAGAGAAGCATTTATCATTTTAATATAGCAATTTTTGAGATTAAATAGTTTTATGAAACTACTCTGTTTTGAGGTTTAACATTTACAGCTTTGAATAATTTATCATTCTTTGGAAAGGTTTTGCAAAATGTTTCTTCTGTTCTTGAATATATTTTCATTTTTCTTTTTATTATTTTCTAATTCCCCTCCTCTCCTTCCCCTCCTTTGGGATACAAAATCCAAAAAGTAGGCATCACTCATTTCCCCTTGTGCTAGATCACCAAAGTATTTTTTATTGAGCTCAGTTCCTTCCACTCAGTATTTATCCTGTCTTCCAGAATCACATCAGAAAAATTCATATTAGTGGACCTCCCTTTCTCAGTTCTTTCCAAAG
The DNA here is from genome assembly GCF_049243985.1 of Paroedura picta. Lineage (NCBI taxonomy): Eukaryota > Metazoa > Chordata > Lepidosauria > Squamata > Gekkonidae > Paroedura > Paroedura picta. The sequence continues at coordinate 45,043,314 of NC_135375.1, read as the reverse complement.
CAATCTTTTCATTTTCTTTTTTTAAACCTTAATGTTCAATTTTCTGATCATTTAGTTACTTCGCTGATGAATACTCATGCCTCCCTTAGCCTTAGCTTGAGGAGACTCCTTCCTTGAAAATGCTGTTTGTTCTAGTTCCCTCTCTCTTTCACCCACGTGTTTCCCAGCCCACTAGCTTCATCAGTATGCTGAAGAAAAGAGAGTGGGTGGCTTCTCACAGCTTCTAATGAATCCTACATTCACTCATAAGGGGGGAGGGGCTTGCTTTCCTTTGCTTCTGCAACTGGACTGGCCCCAGCAGATAATGGGCTTTTTCTGCCTTCTGCAACCACTTCTTCCCAGGTGTGCTTCCCAACCCCCTGTTTCTTTTCAACACTTAAAATACAGGGCATTTATGTGTCTCATATTTTCTCTGTTTTCTTTTTTCTGAATACTCTATGAAAATACTAGACTATTAAGGACAACCCCTACCTGTCACCAGCAGACCCAGAGACTGGGTGGGTTATGCATGTAAAGGTTTTCATTGAAGTCAGCAAACTGACCCTTTAAAATCATCATTAAAAAAAATGTTTTTCTACAAGGATCATGTTTTTCTACAAGGATTATATATTTGAAAGACAAACTTACAATGGCAAATAGAGTCTGGGGGGGGAAGAAATCCCTCCTTTGTGCTAGATGCTCATTGGCAGGCCATGGTCAGCTTCAATGTCACAAAGGCCTGCCTTTGGGCTTGATCCGGAAACTGCAACTGGTCCAAAATGAGGCTGCTAGGGTCCTCACGGCTACACCTTGGAGGGCACATATCCAGCCAGTGCTGAGGCAGCTGCATTGGCTATCGGTTATCTTCCGGATCAGGTTCAAGGTTTTGGTTTTGACCTTCAAGGCCATCCATTGTCTAGGCCAGGGGTAGTCAAAGTGCGGCCCTCCAGATGTCCATGGACTACAATTCCCAGGAGCCCCTGCCAGCATTCGCTGGCAGGGGCTCCTGGGAATTGTAGTCCATGGACATCTGGAGGGCCGCACTTTGACTACCCCTGGTCTAGGCCCAGCATATATGAGCGACCGCCTATCGCCCTACGCCTTACGCTCTGCAGGGGCTAACCTGTTGGTCATTCCCGATCCCAAGGAAGCTCGCCTGGCCTCAACCAGGGCCCCAACCTGGTGGAATGAGCTCCCGGAAGAGCTGCGGGCCCTGTGGGAATTGTCATCATTCCGCAGGGCCTGCAAGACAGAGCTCTTCTGCCAGGCTTTTGGTTGAGGCCGGGCAGCAAGAAGATCTAGCCCCCCTCACAAATATGACAGTTGCGTCTGTCATCTGCCCCCTCCCTTTCCCTTCTTAGGGGGTGTGGAATTAGGTTAGCTATTGAATTTTGCCGCCATTCTTGTCGTAACTTTTGTATTAATTGTATTATGTTTTATTGTGCTTATATTGTTTTAGGGGATTGGTTTTTATGTGACCCACCTCGAGCCTCCAGGGAGAGGTGGGATATAAATTAAATAATGATGATGATGATGATGATGATGATGATGATGATGATGATCACCACTCTGGCACACGCAGGGCTTTATGGGAATTGTAGTTCATGGACACGGAGACCTCAATAAGAAATTTCTGCTGGAGCAAACAAACTTGAAAACACTAAAACCTTTCCCCCTCAGAGGTATGCTGTTCCTCAGAGAGTGGGTTGAAATGCTTGCAAATGCATCTGAGGGAATGAATAAATTAATTTTCTGCTGGTATAATATTGTCATAGCAGAGGTGGGAGGGTCTGCACTGAACAAGGGCGCCTCAAGCTCCCATTGGTGAACTAGGGACTAGAGACTGTCTGTTTCCCTCATTGGTATATGGTGGAACAGGGGAGGCGATCAAAAAATACTAACATATATGCATGCAAAAATAGGCGTTTTCATGCGTTGTAAAAGGGTCATTTTAAACCGCCTTGTGGCCCCGGAAATCTGGTCACGTTACTGCAGAGCTTAAACCTCCTCAGTTTACTGTGTCCCCATGGGGGACACATTTCAGTGCTGGATCTGTCCTGGCACTGGAATATGCCCTCACAGGGAATACATTTCAGTGGGACACCTGGTGTCTCGCTGAAATGTCTCCCCAGGAAACAAGAAGTGGCAGAATAGTACCACTATGTGGTGGGGAGACTTTTTTTTTATTTTGCAGGAAGTTAAGATTGTATTCCTCACAACTCCACCTTCCTACAAAATAAAAATGAAAGTCCCGGTCCACCCCACAGCATGGCAAAATACCGCAAAGCTGAACGGGACATTCTTTGCCCCCTATGGGCCACCATAGGGCAGGGATGAGCTGGGTGTAGACGGTCCATCTCTTCCCTGTCCACATAGACCTGCCATGGCACAGGCCCTGCTGGCCCCTGCAGTGGGCTAATGGAACTCAGAAGAATCTGTGGTTCCTTAGGCCAGGGAAACTGAGGGCCCAACCCACAGCAGGCCCAGGAGGGGGCCTGCCTGGTGGCTGCTTCATATGGAAGTGGGGATTTGCCCCACTTTCATATGACTGCCCTCTCAGCCTTTTCCACCCTTGTGGAATTGACCATAGATATGAACTGCAAACCATGGCCAAAGAGCCAAAAGCAAACCTAGAACTGAAATAACTTCCAGGAGGAAAGGTCAGAAGGTCAGACAGATCTGATCCAACTAGCTTAGATGTTCCCAATTCATTTCTATGAAAAATATAATGTAAATGAGATCAATATAATTAGATCAAGGGGAAATTAGATCTTTTTTTTTTTAGGACAGAGTAAACAATTGTTTTTTTGGGGCGGGGGTGGGCAAGTAGCATGATTAAGATAAAGAGAAAACAAAATATAAGGAATATAATGAAAAAGACACTTTAACCTGAAAGGTATTGAGGTCTCTTTAGTCCTTTCTTTCTCCAGCCTTGTTGTGTATGCAAGGTAGCCTGATTCTGTCAAGATAAACAGAATCACAGATGCACAGAGACATGGGAACAGTGGACACAGAGACAATGGAATCCTTTGGATTGGTCTCAAGAGCCTTGGGAATTATGTATGAATCCTTTGCGAACAGGGAAAGAAAGAGAGAGAGAGAGAGAGATAGGGGCAGTTAAGTATTTCACTGCTATTACTTGTGTCCATGTCTTACCACCAGGTAAGATGGGAGAAAGGAAAAGATGGATCCAGAGGCCCAACTTAAGGGAAATCATAGAAAGAATAATAATCTTCTTCTTCAACCCTTCTTTGTAAATACCAGTGAGAGTTTGCTTGGGTGGTTTTCTAGAAGCACTCAGACAGACAGCTGAGGAGGACTTGCCCTTCATTCATTTCAGTAGACCTAAGCATTGGCCCTGCTTTCTAATTGCTTTCAATTGTTTGTTGCCATGCACTTCAAACTACTTGAATGAGCAACCAGGTTAAAAATAGCTTAAATAGATGGAAAAATTAGCAGCCTGACTTGATATTGACTGACTGGGCTGATAGGAAGTGTTGATCTGACAAGGTGGGGGGGGGGGAGTTGTTTGTTTTTTGCTTTTAGTGAGCACATCTATTTGTCATCATCATCATCATGGTACAGGTCTGCATAAAGCAGGCCCTGTGACATTGTTAGCTCTAAATAGGTCACTCAGCTAAGATGACCCTACAGGGCATCAACTTACCAGAAACTTACTTGATATGGCAAGTTAAAGGAACCATCTGCTCTGTTGGGCTTGGTGGCTTTTTGCTTCCTTCTCATACTGGATCTGTAAATCAAACTCATAGTGATTGAAATGTAAAGTACATTGGTAGAGAACAGTTAAATCAGTCAGACAACTACAGTAGATGTATGATATCCCAAGGTATTCTATCAGAAGCTCAACAAAAATGAATATTCCTGATTAAGGATCCATAATTAAATTGACCAGATATTGACATATGTTGTTCAGATGCATTATGAAGAAGTACCCACCAGGTGTAATTAGATTTATGTGCACAATTGCATACACTGATTAATAGATGTACAATTTTCCATCCTGAACGTGGACATACTGCAAATATGAATGTGGGCTCTTTCAGTTCTTTGCTGATATTGTCAGAGCCTCTTATTAAAATGTAATTTCATTCACAGCCATAAAAGGAGGGCTCCCCCCTTTCTATACATTGTTACCTTTTACAATGCCTTTTTTAAAGCAATGATGTAACAAATGCAAAGACTTTCATTTTAAACTTTCATACTGATGTTTGGGGAGATTTTCTCACACTGGTGCTTCATGAAATGTTTTTTCCTCATTAATTGTAAAGTTTCCCCCTTAGTGATTATTCACTTCTACCTGAATAGCTAGAAATAAGCTATTATATTCTCAGCTGCCTTTCTCCTGCCACCGGTAAGCAATGGCATGACTTGCATGGCTGGCAACCAGCCTGAGACACTCTTGAGCATTGGCAGCTGGGGTTTGGTGCCAATTGGGGCATATTTTATGTATACTGTCTTTTATATTAGCATGCCCTACTAAAGACTAGTACTAATAGGACATCTCTACTAGCACTGAGTATAAAATGATTATGCACATAGACCTCTGATCAGAGTTGATCATGGCATAAGGAGCCATATAAATGAAGGACTTCAGAGTGGTGATGTCAAGCATACATTCAGACCATGAGAGTTTTCTGGAGCACCACTGGGTTTTTCCTTCTAAGAAAGCAGAGGAATTTTCCCTTTCCATCTTTAGTTACTTAACAGGTTCAAAACACTGCAGCATCTTGCATGTTTGTTGTGAAAAATGAGACAATGATGATCCTTTTCTCAACCAAGGAGGGATTTCTCCCTCTTTGATTTGCAGCCAAGTTAGATACCATAGCAAAAATCCAGAGTGGTTTGCCAGTGCCTTCCCCAGTTATTACCGTTTTACCCCCCAGGATGGAAGGCAGAGTCAACCTTAAGCCAGCTGTTGGGATTGAACTCCCAGCCTCATGGGCAAAGCTTTCAGATGGCTGCCTTACCACTCTGCGCCACAAGAGGCTCTCTCTCTCTCTCTCTCTCTCTCACACACACACACACAATTTATTTATTTATTTATTTATTTAATTTCAACATAAGTACAATTTGCCAGGTACCCCCAGATGTCCCTCCAAAAGTGGGACAATCTGGTCACCTTAACCAAGACATAGAGCCTCGGGTGCTAAACAGGCAGAGGATGGTTGTCTTTGTGACCACTTCCAGCTGCTAGGTTACATGTTGCTACCAGTAACAAGCCCCAACAGAGTTACTGTAGTGAGGAGCAGAGGAGGAGAGCATTCTGGCTGAAATAAATGGGAGTGAAAAAAGAATGTAGTCCTAATAATCATGCCAGGTTTGTGTGCAGACAAAGTCCCAGTAAAACTGGCTCCGATTGGCCCTCAGTGGGGGATATGGATTCAATAGGGAGGGGGCACTCTCCCACTAAGGGTCAATTGCAGGATTTCCATGTCTTCCTCATTCCTCCTGCCTGGCTGGGCTGCCTTGCTCCAAGGCCTCCTACCTGCCAGGGAGCAGGAGAAGGCCAGTTGCTTTCTAGAGCCCATTTTTATTACAGGCTTTAATAAACCGACCACAATAATGACAACAAATGAAGCTTTGAAATGCAAATGAGAAAAATTGCTCATCCTAAATGTAATACGAAAAAGCATATCCTCATGTGGATCTGCAACCCCCCAGTCTTGAATAAAGCATCAGATGGGAATACTAGTGAATCGAAGGCTGTTTCCATCTTGTCCCTTGCCTCTCAGGTTTGTCAGCCTGTTTCTTCTTGCTTGTACCACTTCTAAGAACCACAAAGGTTATGACTAAAACTATATATCAAAAAATATAAACTATTATTAGAGCTCAAAATGCTTAAAAAACATAAAATAATATCTTGTCTGTTAGGCATACATAAAGCATCTCAGTGTGTATACCACTAGTGGCAACAAGTTCAGACCTATACCCTGCAGAACCCACATTGGAATTGGTAGTGGTGCGACTGATTCTCCCCAGTGGCAAAATGATAAAAGGAAAGTACAAGAAACTGATAAAGATCAAACAAAAAAAATGTTGGGAAAGGTTTATACCTCTAACCTTACACCTCCACTATTGGCTGGCTCCAATTCATTTTGTTAGCCTCATTGTCTATATGATTGTCTAATGAAACTTTTGAAAAATCATTTTAACCCAGGCTGAGATGAAGTTTTCAGAATTTCTGGAAGTCTGGCATTTGTGTACTCCATGTGGCAGTATTAGGGGACAAAGTTGCTGAAGTTGCTGCTGACATGGTGATAGTATGGAACAGAAGTAACTCTGGAATTCCATGTCTGGGCCATCTAATGTCAAGTATCAGTGTCTTAGAAAGAAAAGCCATATTTTATTATTTTTGTGCTATTTAATTCAGCATGTAGCTTCAAAGACCCAGCAATCTAAACATTGCTGGCCCAACAGAGGGGAATGGTTTAGTGGGACCCAGGTCTGGGTCTTGACACTTACTACTTGTGGAAGGTTACTGCTGGCACCAGTTCATTCTGTAAGACTCATTCTCTATATGGTTGTCTGATTATGCTATTGAAAAGCCATTTTATCCAACACTAGGATGAAGTTTTCAGAATTTCTGGAAATTTTTGGCATTCCTCTGTAGCTTATCACAAACACAAAATATCAAAATGTCAAAATAAATCCATCTGACTAATTACAATTTTATACATACTGCATCAAGCCCTAGCAATGTTGATAGAGGATTTTTGCTTCATTGGTAGTATTCCCCCCTCCTTCAGTTCTGCATTCTGTTTTAGATGGACCTAGAACATTTTTTCTTTTTGTCAGAATGAATTAATGTGCAAAGAGATTTATTCATACGTGATTATTAGAGTGGAATTAGTAAAAACAAAGGGCACAGGACATTTCCCATTCAATCTGTGGATTGAAGAATAAGATTTAATATTGGTTCATTTTCATTATTGCAACAGGGAGCATAATTTTCTGTTCTCTCAGTAAGTCCTGTATTATCCACAGGGGAGCTGTTATTATCTACATAATGTACTGAGGCATCTGCAATTAGGTTTACTATTCATATTAGTCTCCCTTGGTTTAAATTCACGTTCATTTAAGATGATAAAATTAAATTAGCCATTTCTCCCTGGTGACTGAGAATTTTTCTCCAAATAAAATTCAACAACCTTCTGTTGTTTTGTTTCACCTTTGTACATTGTGGACACAATCCATCCAATATTACCTGCCCATCAATTATACTCCTGTATTAGGAATAGATATCCACTGTGACGTAATTAGGGGAAAATTAATATAGGGATGAATAAATGTTTCTTCTGTTTATTTATATTGTTGTCTTGGTTCTCTGTAGTTTACAATTGGTCTTATATAGTTTATGTTATGCAGACTTGTGCAGTTTTTATATGCAGTATATGTGGCTTTTTATATACAGTGCTTTCATTCATTCATTATTTGATTTGTAGCTTGCCACTCCCACACAATGGCTCGTAGCAGGAAACACAATAAAACCCCACAATAAAATCCTCTAAGAAACTGTTCTAAATGATGCCTTCCCAACCGTGAGACATATACAAGTCCCTCCCCCCAGTCCGCTCAACAGACTGACCCCCATTGTACCTCAGGCATCAGATAAGGTAACTTGATGTGCTAGCTAACTCACCAAAGTCCTGGCAAGAGTTCCATCTTGCAGGCCATGCATAATTTAGAAAGCTATGTCAGGGCTCTTAGCTCTCCTTTTTCATTGTTCAGTTGTTTTACTAACCAGGACAAATAGAGATCAAGGGGGCAAGGGGTAACCCTCACTGACCCCAGCAACTTGTCCATTTCAGTTACTGAGAGCCACCTGAAGCCATCAAATATTTTTCTCCAAGACAGCCAAGGGGCCTTCAGTTCACATTCTGTCTCAAGTGTGGCAGGTAGGTCCTGACGGAATTACAAGACTTTGTGCATGAAAAAGCATGCTAAAGCCTCACAGCCCAGCACCAATTGTCTAAAATTTTGGTGCCCTTCATTGAGGATGGTAAGTGACTGAATTACCCCAAAGAGTTGTGCTGGGTGAGAGTTTACAGACACAATACAGGAGGTATAAAACTCCTGTTTAGCCCCCTTCCCCGCCCTCTCATATGCCTTCATAAGCATGTAATAAAACATTCTTGCCAATTCATCATGAGTTTTCCTCCACATTCACTCCAGCCATTTCACTTCCCTCGTCCTCTCCCATAGCTTTGCAGTGTACCATGGGGCTAGCTTGAGGCGAGGGTGGAGAAGGCAGCAGGTAGTTATCTTGTCAATGGTGGCCAACTGAAAGCATATTTTTTAGGTTGAAACATTTGGGATAAAAATTTAAGAGTCAATGTTACCTCACAATTTGAGAAGGAACATGCTTCCTCATACACTTTCCATAGAATGTAATCAATCATGCTGTCGATATGCTTGCTTAAATTTCATAAAGAGATTTTTCTGAGTAGGCTGTAATTGTATGAGTTTTGGAGCATCTGAATCAAGACAAGAATGAAATCAAAACACTAATTAAAAATAACTGTTCAACACTGTAGTATCATCCATCTTCATCAGTTTCTCACAAAATACTTCTGAAGGCAACAGTCTGCAACAACAATGTGGAATGTTTCATTAAGCACTCTGCCGTTTTTGAGAGATATTAATGAGTCCGTACCTTAGATGAATCCAAGACTTTCATCCACCAGTAGAAGAGACTTTACTATTGTGGCTTTCACCCCTCAGCACTAGGTACTTCAGCAACTCTTTGGACAAGCCCCAGTATGCTTTTTGACAAAGGCTTTGACCCTCTCAGAAGGGGGAATGTGTTAGGACATGGTAAGTAGATCTAACTAGAAACTGTATTATCTCTCTGCTTGTGTTCTGCATTGGTTTTACTTGTCTATAGACTGTTTCCAAGTGTCTATGACTTCTTAAAAATCTGATCTCTGGGTTTGGAAGACAGGGCTTATTATTATTATATTATTATTGAATTTATTCCCTGCCACTCCTGCAGACCGTCTCATGGCAGGTTACAATGGTCCTTTGATAAACCCCCCAAATAAAACCCCCATTAAAACAGGACACAACAATAATACAATACAAAATAAAACAGAACATGGAGGTAATAGCACACAACACCCGTCCCCCTAGAATGCCTAATAGCAGGGGTTGGAGGAAGGCCATCGATGTCATATTAGCCCAGGGTGCTATCTAGCCCTAGCACTGGCACTGGGGAGGGGGCCCAAATCGATCTTCCTTACTGCCCTGGCCTCAACTGTAGACCTGGTGGAAGAGCTCCATTTTGCAGACCCTGCAAAATGCAGGAAGTTCCCACTCAACTGGGAGCTCATTCCACCAGGTTGGGGTCAGGACTGAAAAGGCCCTGGCCCTGGTCGAGGCCAGGCATGCTTCTCTAGGGCTGGGAATAACCAGAGTGTAAAGCCCTGTGGGGGGGGGCATAGGGCAACAAGCCTCAGGTACATGGGGACCAGATCACGAAGGGTCTTAAAGGTCAAGACCAAAACCTTGAACCAGATCCAGGCAGCAACTGGCAACCAATGCATCTGCTTCAGCATAGGCTGAATATGGGCCCTCAAGATGTTCATGTGGAGACTCTAACAGCTGCAACTTCTGGGTCAAGGACAAGGGCAGGCCTGCATAGAAAAAGTTACAGAAATCTATTCTGGAGGTGACCATCACATGGATCACTGTAGCCAGGTGATCAGAGGAAAGGTAGGGTGCTAGTAGCCAGCCCTGGCAAAGATGGAAGAATGCCAGGCCAGCTACTTTCCTGACCTGTGCCTCCATGGGTAGTGAGGCATCAATGGTCACTCCCAAATTTCTGGCCTGGGACGCGATGGTAAGTTGCATCCCTGCCAGCCTGGGCAACCATACTTCCTGGCCTGCCCCCCTATTTCCCAGCCACAAGACCTCCATCTTGGAGGGATTGAGTTTCAGATGACTTTGCTCAAGCCATCCAGCCACTGCTTCCAAACATTTGGCGTATGGTTAGGGGGGCTGTCCAGGCGGCCGTCCATCAGGAGACAGAGCTGGGTGTCATCAGCATATTGATGACAACCCAGCCTGAAACTGGGCCAGAGGGTGCAAAAAGTATGGGGGAGTGAACCACACCCTGAGGGATCCCACATGGGAGTCAGTAGGAGCATGACAGCTCTTCCCACCACAGCAGCCCTCTGGGTCCAGTTGTGAGAAAGGAGTGTAACCAGCTTAAAGCAAAAAATCCCCATCCCGATGAGGTGGTGGGCCAACAGTTCATGGTCGACCACATCAAATGCCGCTGACAGATCTAATAGTCCCAGCAAGGCCAGCCTGCCTCAAGCCAGCTGTTGCCAGAGATCATCTTGAAATAAATCTACCTTTCCACCCTTTTATCACAATTCTGCAAGGAAGAGTGGTGCTGAAACCAATAACTCAGCCAGAGAAAAAGAGGAGGTAAAAAGAATAGGAATGGCAACCCTCTTCTCCCCTACAAGCATACATGCTCACATTACATTCTAATCAGCGAACCAAGAAGAGCTGACCATATGTGACCTGGTCCATACTGGTGTTGATTGAAACCCAAAGAAGTTCTTCTGGTGGAAGTGGCAGATTACCAACATTTATCTCAAGGTTCAACAAAATTGAAAAGCAGACAGTTTTTTAAATGGGTCTTGTTCCTTGTACCCTTGTTGTGTAGAATGAAGACCCCAGGATGGTGGGTCAAGTAAGCAGGTGGTAGGGGGTCACAACACTGTAAATGACCTTTTCCCATGAGGATATCTGTCCTCATTACTGGTCTTTTACCAAATAGGTGTGAAGGCTACACTTTCCAGGGAAGTCTTTAATATTAATGAATTATCTTTCATATTCAAATAGAGATTTTAAAATGAAAATATTAATATTTAATATTAAAATAGATTTATCTCAGACAGCAGTTTCTGAATTTCTTGCTGTTCTTTTTATTCTGTCATATACACAATTTTGTTTTCTAGTAACTGTTCTTTTTCACGGTTTGCTATTATGGTTTAATGCAACAGCCCTAAACCACTTTGAAAAGTATTATGTTATAAGGGTATAGAAAAATGAGTTAAAAAACAAATAGTTGCTGACAGTCTGATCACAGGGTTGGATTGTTTGTTTTGTCAGTTGGATTTTTTTTCCATTAGAAAAAAGAATAAAAGACCAGCAATATGTGAGATAACTGACATTGTAGAAAATGAAGCAGAGAGGGGTTCTAAAGTGTCAAGGAGTGGATACAGCTATTGTGTACTCTGATTTGTTGTATTTAAAACAGATAACAAAAGGAAAAATTAATTTCCTGCAACATTTCAGCCTAACAGCAAGACCATGAATTGCGCAAACATGTTCTTATTGGACTATATTCTACTTTGAGATATTTGTAACTTACTTTCAGCTTTTAACCCTTGTGTATTCATGTCTCTGAATTAGTCCATACCTTCCCATACATTCTTCTTGGAATGTTAGGCTGTGGATTTAAATTTCCTTCATTAAGTTTCCACAAAAAATAGAGCATTTTTGTGGCTGGGGTATCATTGTTATGCACCAGAAGAGTCTCACCTAGCAGATTTCTTGGGGCTCTGCCCCAAGATTTGTCTTATAAGAGATTTTTAAAACATGACACGTCTAGTTGGGGAAGGTTGTACCACTCATTTCCACTACATTGAATCCTACAGTTACCTTACTTTAAAATTTCCTTTATGGCAAAAATATCCTCCAATGGCAAAAGAGTTTTTTCTGATGGAGAAAGACTTAACAGACAGGAACTGTAGAATACACCTTGGCAGGAAGAGGCTACAGATCTAGTGTTGGATAAGGAATACTAAATACAGCATATTACTATAGAAATATCTTGTTATGCGAGTCCACTTTTGTTTCTTCTCTTCATTCTTCATGTGTGATTGTGTTAATTCAGGGGTCCTAAATGCAGCGCCCACCAGAACAATTCCTGGGGCAGTTGAGGGCTTATAGAAAGTGCATGGGGCCATTCTGCAGCTGCCATCACTCTGGTGTTTGGCTCCTCTGTAAAGTGTCCTCATTGTGGATGGAGGTAAGTGGTCTGCCCTTAGTTCAGAGAGATGCAGAAAGTAGAATGTCTTCAAAACCTTTAATGTGCAAAACAACAAGGCAAAGAACAATTTAGACTTAACAGTGTTGAAGTACTAATTACCAGCTGCTCAGTTCTAACCAGTATATTCCAGAAGATACACTCTTTCATGTCAAGAGAGGAAGTTGCAGAGACAGCTTCCATATACTACATTCCCCATCATTAAATGATTATGGCTTAACAGGACATGTTCCCAAATGAAATATCTTTCACAGGTCTAGATTCAGAGGTTCCAGCACTTGCCTCTCCTCAAGGGAGAAGTGCTTTTTACTTCTACATAAGAAAAACAGCATATTTACATGGGGGGGGGGTGACTGACCCATTCACTCCTTCTCTGGGTGAATATTGACAGTTCTGAAGGCTTGGCAGCATGAACAGTGTCCCAGAGCATGGACTCAATGTTCTGTTCTGGAGTAACCTCAAGTAGGTTATGAGAATCAGCATATTGCTCAGACATCAAGGTGCTATCTTCTCCAGGGAAGATCCATATGATCTGAAGAGAAACCAGAGTTCGCAGAACTTGGCCAACAGAGTCTAGAAGCCCGGGCTTGGTTTCAGTCCTTTAAATACTGGTTAAAAATCCATTTCCATGCTCAGAGTAGTTTGTTAATTAACCTTTTGAGTGACCCTTATTCATTCAGCTGGCTGGGCAAAATGTCAAAAAAACTTCAAATTATGGGTCTGGACATCTCATCCCTTAGCATGCAAGATGAAAGGATGATACTAAAGCTAATATCACAGAGAGTAGAAGATCAGGATACACAGATTCTGGGCTCCTCTAACAACCAGTGTATGTTCTCCCCGCTTCTGGGATATTCCCTTATCTTACAAATCCATGCCTGTGTATCTCCAAATTTTGGAGATGCACCAGTTAAGAAGAGCATTTCTAGTAGCTCGCTTAAACATCTTTCCCTCAAATGTCACCCGAGGTAGATTTTTGAAGATCCCTCCGCAGGAGAGATACTGTTTACATGGATGTAGTGTCCCAGAAACGTTGTACCATATACTTCTGGTGTATCCTAAGTTTGAAGTATTTCGTCCCCCGTTAGCTAATTATCTAAAGAAATTGAAATTCAGCTGTGTTAATGAGAAACACTGGATTAAAATGATACTAAATGTGAGGGACTCAGCAACTATTATAAAAGTAGCAAAGTTTTTACTGGCAATTTTAAATGAAAATCTTTTACGATAGATTTTACATCTGAAACTGTTTGAAATTTTCATTTTATGCTTTGCAATTTTATGCCAATAAAGGTACTCCGAACTATCTGAACTTCTCCAGGGAAAAGTCCTGTCAGAGTAGGTTGTGGTACCCCCAAATCTGTGTGAGTCATCAGTGCACGAACCTTTCACAAGTGCTTCCTATTCCTTCTGAAGGCTGCCCTTCACTCTATATGCACTTGGTTTATCCATCTCCACAGTAATAGTCCCTTGTACCCTGCCTTTGCTTTTGCCACAAAGACTTTGTCACCAGTTTGGAGAGATGACAGGTACTTGGTTTCTCTCTCATAGCAGAGTTTCTGTCACTGTTGGAGCTGATACAGATCTGTGTGTACTCCATGAGAGAGTGTTGGTGACAATGCTGCTGAAGTTGCAGGCAAAAAACTATGCAAAAGACATTCCATTAACAATTGGGCAGGGGAGAGGGAAGTCCCATAACCAGAGTACCCCAGAGGTTGAGCAAAGCCAAATGGGGTTTGCTGCCCTCTTGGAGCACTTTTAGGAGCGTAAGTTTAACAGTTTGTACCATGCGTTCAGCTAAACCAGGGGTAGTCAAACTGCGGCCCTCCAGATGTCCATGGACTACAATTCCCAGGAGCCCCCTGCCAGCGAACGCTGCCAGGGGCTCCTGGGAATTGTAGTCCATGGACATCTGGAGGGCCGCAGTTTGACTACCACTGAGCTAAACCATTGGACTAAGGATAATGAGGACTGCAGTGTGACAAGATGACACCCCATTCCTTGCTGCATAACCTGACTAGCAAAAGGAACATGATAGGAGGCCATTTCCCTGGGAATGCCATGATGCATGAAGAAAGACTTCACCTTGGTAACAACAATAAGGGCTGCTTTATCTGGAAGCAAAAATATTTCAGGGTACTTAGAAGTAAGATTGTCCTTGAAGTTCAAAAATATTAACTGTCACCTTGAACTAAGTGATGACAGGGACTACATACAGTAGCCTGGACTCTCTGTGACAGATAGTGGTGTACCCAGCTATTTGGGAAATGGTCTGTCCTAAGACCAGATGGAAGCAGCAATAGGGATGTCTTGAAGACCATCTTTAATGTGTAGAAGAACAAGGCAGGAAACAACTTAGATTTTAAAAATACCCAAATTAATCCTGGGATACTTTTTGGACTAATCTGGTCCAAATTGACCTTCCCCTGTAGTAACCATGATTTGGCTGCAATTCAACCATGAAGAGATCAAGCAGTTTAAAGGGACCAAAATTTCCCTTTTACATGGTTTGGGGGGGGGGGGTTGAGGTAAAGGCACCAAATGTGCAGCATAGCTATGGAAGTCTCTCCTAAAAACAACCACCAAGTTTCAAAAAGATTGGATTAGGAATCCAATTCTATGGGTACCTAAAGAGAATGTTGCCTCACCATCGGAAACAGTGAAGGTTGGATGGGGGCACCCACTTTGGTTGCCATAGAATTGGACCTCCTGGTCCAATCTTCTTGAAACTCGGGGGTTCTCTTGGGAAGAGGTTCCCACAGTTATACTGCAAATGTAGTGCCTATACTGCAACCATCATCACCCCAACCATGGAATATACAGAAAGGGAAAATTTCCCATTGGCTTTAAAGGCACCAAATTACTTCAGATTCAGATAAATCCAAGCTAGGGAAGGGTCCTATGAGTGCATCAGATTCAGACCAAATTGGTTTGGGACAAATCTGAAATGGTCTGTTTTGTTGTTGTTATTGTTATTTTTGCACATGCCTGCTTAACAATGCTGGATCCATAACTACCAACAACTCAATTCTAACTAGTTGTTAGGTGCAAAGTCGTGTCCAACCCCATGAACAAGTTGTGACCCCATGGACAATGATCCTCCAGGCCTTCCTGTCCTCTACCATTCCCCGGAGTCCATTTAAGTTTGCACTGACTGCTTCAGTGACTCCATCCAGCCACCTCATTCTCTGTCGTCCCCTTCTTCTTTTATTCTTACTCAGTACTTGTTCAACGTGCATTTTTAAAATTACAACTCTTTCCCTCTATTTTGGGGCTTCCGTCTGTATAGGGGGAGGGGCTCTAACTCCTGTAGCAGCCATTTTTAGTGGGCTGTGCTTCCTGTGGCAGCCATTTTGTAGTTGTATCCATCACACTGTGAAAAAATTCCAAGGGTACCCACAGATTGCCCCCCCACCCTGATCAACTGGTAGATAAGCTTGAATCTCTTAAACAGGAGACTTCTCATTTAGCCCCTTGTACTTTGTTGCCTTCCCAACATATACACACTCAAAAAGCACCTCCTACCTCCCAAAGCACTGGTCTATCCCAATCACAATTAGATATCACTATATCAGAAGAAATGATGGAGACTAGGATGTAATTTCTAGTCTGGTAGTAGATAGCATTGTCAGCACATGTCATTCAGCTAATGAACTGTGACTGCTGACTTCTTCCTACCACTGTAGCAGGGATATATTGCTAAATAGGGTTTGGAATCCAGACAGCTTACAGACCACATGTTTCAAAGGGACTGACATGTCTTCAGGACGTACTGTTGCAACTACCCCTTCCCCCACCCCAGTCCATTCAGACATTTATATTTACCACGGTTGTCAGTTTTAATCTGCTTTACCTAAAGATAGACATTTTAGCAGAGATTATTCAAATGGAGAAAGAAATATGTTTCTACTAAGCTTTCAGAGGACTACTAAATAGATTAGTTTTTTCTTTTCTCCCCCCTCCCTCCTTTGCCCACCATATTTTTAACTTCTCTGATGACAGTCAATTTGTTAATGGACATTCTCAGGTCCATTCCACTTGAGTTAAAAGTAGCAGAAGTCTTAGAAATGGTAAACACTACAAATTTGACGTTCCGCATGACATCGCGCACAATCTGCAACACTCCTGCAACACTAGCGTTAAAATCGCTTCATTGTAGCGATTTCCAGGGAATCCAGAAAAGTGGATTCACCCTCAGAAAATCGCTACACTCCTGCCAACAACCTGCAACACTTGCGAAAAAGACATGTGTGTTCTCAATGTTGCAGTTGCAATAAAGTCCCTCCCCATGGCTCTCTCCTCTGAACTTCCGGTGAAGTGTTTGCCATTTTTTCCCCCTCGGAGTGAACAGGGAAACCAACGAACCAGTGAGGCTTGATTCACCCAGTGAGGCTTCTCTGGCTACAGTCCCTCCATAGAAATGCTTTAAAGCTCCCCTAAGTCCCCAAGCACGACATAGCCCCCTGTTTGCCAGTTCCCTTTAATTTCGGGCAAAAATCACGCCCGTGTGGGGAGGGGGATTTTTTTTTCACAATTGGCAACATTGATCCTTGTGCGGAATGGGCCTCAGTGGTGGATCATTTTGAAATCTTATTTCTTGTCACGTTCAGTAGATTCAGAATCCTTGAGAAACCAAAATTGTTGGTAAAATAAGTAACAAGGCTTCTGGTAGGGAAATTCATTGCAGGCTGGCCCCATTCTTAAGGTATTTTTATAACTGAAAATCTCATTGAAATGAAAAACTGTGCATGCACTCAAACCCAGAATGTTTTCATGTTTATAAGGCAAATCCATCAGCAAATATTCTTTTCCAAATATTCATAAAAATGTCCCACCTATCTTTACTGAGCAATCACAACTCACTTCAACATGACTTGTATCTCAGTAACTTTAGTGCATGGTGTCTAATATCAACATTAATTCAGAAGTCTTTATGGTTTCCTTAAGTCATTTCAAATGCTTATATCCTGCATTCATAATTCAAAAATATTTCTGAGACTGGAATATACACAATCATAATCATAATACACAATCATGGCTCTTGACCCATGCCAGTCTGGCTTCTGTCCTGGCCATGCGGTGGAGTTGGTGCTAGTCACCTTGGTGGATGATCTCTGGCACCAGCGGGACGGGGTGGTATGGCCACCCTCATGATGCTCAATCTGTCAGCTACACTTGATGTGGTTGACAATAAGTTGTTGGTCCATCGCATCACCAGGGACAGAATTTTAGGAACAGCCCTTCAATGGCTATAGTCCTTCCTCTGGAACCGGGCACAGAGAGTGGCAGTGGGAGAAGCACTGTTGTATCCCTACTGACTCCTTTGTGGGGTCCTGCAGGGAGTGGTCCTTTCCCTCATGTTGTTTAACATTTTTCTGTGTCCCCTGGCTTAGGTGGTCCAGGGCTATGGGCTGGATTGTGACCAGTATGCAGATGACACCCAGCACTATCTCCTCATGGACAGCTGCCCTGACTCCCCCCCTGCCAGATACATTTGCCAGATATTTGGAAGTTTTGGCTGGATCATTAGAGCAGAGTCACCTGAAATTCAATCCCTCCAAGATGGAGGTCCTATGGCTGGTCAGGAAGGGGACAGGACAGGAAGCACCTTAGCTGGGGTTCAGCTTAACATCTCGGCCTCAGCAAGGAATTTGGGTGCAATTCTGGGTGCCTCCCCATCTATGGAAGCCCAGGTCATGGGGGTAGCTCATATGGCATTTTATCACCTGCACCAGGAAAAACTACTATTACTCTACCTGTCCCCAGATTGCTTGGCTACAGTGACCCATGCAACTGTCATCTCTATATTGGACTTCTGTAACTCTCTCTATTCAGGCCTCCCTTTGTCCTTGACCCAGAAACTCCAGCTGGTACAAAATGCAGCTGTTAGGGTCCTCACCAGGTCATTGTGGAGGACCCATATCCAGCCTGTGCTGAGGCAGTTCCATTGGTTGCCAGTCTTGGTCTAGTTCAGGTTCAAGGTTTTGGTATTGACCTTTAAGGCCATTTAAGGCCATTTGCGACTTGGGCCCAACCTATCTGAAGCACCACTTATCTCCTTATGCTCCCTGTGGAGCTTTTTGCTCTGTGGTATTAACCAGCTAGTGGTTCCTGGCTCTAAAAAAGTTCATCTGGCCTCAACGAGGGCCAGGGCTTTTTAGGTCCTGGCCCCTACCTGGTGGAATGAGCTCCCAGGAGAGCTGAGGGCCCTGATGGAGCTATCACAGTTCCACAGGGTCTGTAAAACAGAACTCTTTTCCACCAGGTCCTGGTATGAGGCCATAGCTAAGATCAATGCAGCCCTTCCTCAGGCTAGGAATTTAACATGCTTGCATCCACCCCTAGGTTAGTCTGCTCAGGAGGTAGAGGATATTTTTGGTCACCACTTTTGGAGGGTTAATTGGGGGGGGGGTTATTGGGGGGAGGTTATATAGTTTTTATTATTGTAAGCCACCATGACTTCCTGGAGAAGTGGCAGGATATAAATCTAACAATAAATATAATAAATAAATTATAGCTGTGATGTGTTTTGCTTCTTTTCAACATTTAGCACCTGTACAGTTATACTGACTCGGCTGATTTTTCTTTTGACAAGGGGGAAATAGTTAACCACTGTAAAAAAGAAATCACCAACTGTGTGATTCTCTGTCATGCAATTAGAAACAGAAATTTAAGATTCCATTGACATAATTTAAACTTCAGCTATGCAATTTGATTGTTAGTCTTTACAAACTGTCTTTCAGGGTCAGACCTGTTATATTACACATTAATAAATTAGTAACTCTCACAGTATGCATGCAACAAGAAGCATTCCTCTTCAACAGAATTATTGTAGGCCTAGGGATATAGTTGGCTGAAAGCAAATGATTTTAAGATCTGAATTATTCATTAATCATTCTAAAAGTACCAGGAAGGAGTTTCAGAATGAAATATGAGAATGAAATGTATACGGAAAATCATCCCCAAAAACAATACATCTCGTTTGGGACAACTTACATTGGTGCAAAGTAAATTTTTACTATTGTCTAACTCTAGTCTATTAAAAATTCAATTCATGACTTGAGATACTCTTGAGACAAATGTTCTGAAGTTTTAATCTGTCAAAGTCTCAACCATACTATCCACAACAATTTAAAAATGTGGGCTCCATTTGCACAAGACAAAAATGAAATCAAAATTGGGAAACTGCAGAAATGAGTAATTCTAAACCATATCTTCATGACAAGTCATTTGTATGTCCTGAATGTTCCATCATTTTTTCAGCCTATGCTCCATTTCCCCAATCTAGTAAATCCCATTGCCTTGAACAGATGAGGCTGAAAGGCCCTGGTTCACCACAGGGAGGAGCAGACAACAAGAAAGGCTGATCATGAAGAAGAGAGCAAGTACGTTCCTTAAAACTCAGCTCATGCTGATATGAACAGCTGTTATGGCTGCCTAGGGCAACAGTTTACCTAGTCACGTAGAAATCAATGAGACTAGGTGGTTGTAAAATGTAATTGTGTTGAGAGGTCTCTGTCAGTCAAACTGTAAAATGTTCCTTACTTTCCTTAGTAGCCATGCATATATATTAATCAAGAGGGTTTACATGAATATAGATCTTAATCTCTCATTCACAATTACATTTTGCAACTCTTTATGTGGTTGTCTGTGATAATATGCTTCTAGAGATGTTTCCAGCTTGCTAAGAAACATTTAACCCAGAAATGTACTTATGTTTATTAGTTATAATAAATCTAGCCCCAGATGGTTTTCACTGCCAAAAGTGAATCAGACACCTTAGAATAGTTCTATCATCTTAGGCTTTCCAAATACCATTAGGAAGCAGATAGCTCTAAAATAGTCAGACTGCTACATGCACCTTAATACACTGTCAAATATTTAACATATGTTATGTTATGTTATGTTATGTTATGTTATGTTATGTTATGTTATGTTAAAATTTGTGTAACAAATAGGGGTGTACAAAAAAAAACCTTCGGTATTTTTCAGGTTTTGATATATTGAACCCAGAAAATATCAGCATTTCCCAATATTCCCAAATCCCAATATTGATATTTTATTGGATTTGGTAAATAGGAAACCTGATTTTTTCCCAGCTCCATTATACCCCCATAGGAAGCATTGTAGTCAGGATATAATGAAGAATCAATTGGGGGATGGGGGTGTTTTTTAGGTAGAGGAACCAAATCTGCAGCATAGCTTCTGGTGTCTCTCCTTAAATAAAACACCAAGTTTAAAAAATATCAGGGCCATTCCGCACCAGGATCTATGTGGCAAATTGGTTGCGGGATGAAAAAACGCCATTTTAAATAGTGGAATTCGTCGTTATGCATACCTGGCTTTGTAGTAGAATCCAGTTGCGTTTCTATCGTTTCCCTCAGGTTTCTGGTCTCTGCAAAAATCGCTAGCCAGGAAGCGATATTGCCGAGCTTGTCCCGCCCCTGGCCGTCAAGCAGCCAATGGGCGGCCGTTATCATGATCCCAAAAAGCCCCTTTCCCTTTAAGGAAGTTAAAAAAAACACGTTGCAACGAATCTGCATTGATTCGTTGCAACGGAGAGACCCATCTAGGTAGCAGGTAGTGTTTGAGCTGCCGTTTCATCGTTGCCACGCTCGCCCCGAGTGAAAAAAAAAAAAACCCACCCCGGCACGGGCGCGATTTTCGGCCGAAAATACAGTAAAAAATAAAGGGAAAATAAACCAGCAAACGGGGCTGTGTGTTGTTTCATGCTTAGTGACTTAAAACAGCTCTGCAGCCAGGAAGCCTTGCTGGGTAAAACGAAGGCTCGCCGGTGCGTTTATCTCCGCTCGCTCAGAGAAAAAAAAATGGCGATCGCTTCGCTGGAAGATCAGAGGAGAGAGCTAGGGGGTGAGACTTTGCAGAAACCGCAACAATGGTAACGCACAGAACTTTTTCGCTGGTGTTGCTGATTGGTTGCAAGAGTGTAGCGCTTTCCGGAGGGTGAATCCACTTTTTGGGATTTCCCTGAAAGCGCTACAATGAAGCACTTTTTGCGGATCGGTTTCACGAGTGTTGCAGATTGTCAACGACGTTGTGCATAATGGCGAAACTGTAGCGATTTCAATTTGTAACCATTGTGCTATTTTGGATGAGTGCGGAATGGCCCTCAGACAAAGGGATCCAATTCTTTGGTTTTCTAAAGAAAGTGCCCTCATTCTCCATTGCTTTCAATGGAAGGGGAAAAATTTAAAGGGAAAGTATTCCCATTAAAATTTAAATGTCTTTTGCAAGCTGAGGTAAGAGTGAACTTCAAAGGTGTTTAAAGGGCTTGCAATCCCTTTAAGCACCTCCTCCAAGCCACAAGTTCACAGTGAAGGTTTTTAAAGGAACTGCAACTCCTCTAAACACCCTGCAACTTCAGCTATCTGACAATCCTGAAAAATCCCCAGAAGTATCAAAATGTTTTATTTTAGGTATAAGCTACTGTGTGCATGCATGGCTTGGTGTAGTGGTTAAGAGCTGCTGTCTCTCAACTGGAGAGCTGGATTTGATTCTCCGCTCCTTCACATAATGCCAGCAGAGTGTCCTTGGATTAGTCATAGTCCTGAGCTGTTCTCACAGAACAGTTCTTAGAACTTTCTCAGTGTCACTAATTCCTAGGGTAGCTGTTATGTGAAGAGGAAGGGAAGGCAATTGTAAGTCACTTTGAGACTCCTTTGGGTACTGAAAACATTGTTCTGCTGTTTCAGACCAACACAGCTACCCAATCTGAATCTATATTTTAGTAAACAAAATTCTTGATGAAATCTATTAATAATATTTGGCACCCTTGACAGCTACAGAGAAAGGGCCTTGCAATCAATGCTACAGGCCTCCTGGTGTAATCCTTGTATGTGTTTCATCCACAGTCCATCAAGGAAATGTCAGTCATCAAAAATTCAGTACACCATTCCATGGTGGCATAGAGTCCAGTGTACCTGATCTCTTACACAAGACCATTTCCTCACAAATCATCAGTTAGTAGGAGAAAAGTGTTCATGGAAATTGCATCCATACTGATAAATTAAATATATTGATATCTGGGCAATGAATCACATTTACAGCTTCATATGGGGAGCCACATTTTACACTGATTCACCACAATGTCATCCAGCAAAACAGTCCCTCAAAAATATATTGTTATTATACCCTGGACTTGAAGCAGGATCGATAGGATTATGACTTTTTATGTCCAAGAGCTGTTATGTTAGATCAATGGCTTAAACAACATAGTTGAGTGACGGCTTAACAGAAGAAATCCAATATCCATAGAATTCTCCTACGGGAAGTTGCCCTCTCAGATAGTAATAATATATACACTATTTGTGACTTAATGCTCCTCTTGCATGCCATGTTAAATGTGCAATTAATATAACTGAGTCCTAAATGACAGAGAAGATGTAAGATTCATTGCAAAGCAAACACATTCTAACTTCTGAGAGATCAGACAATAGCAATCCATCTGTGTCGAATCTGTTCCGCTGTGATGGAAACATATAGCAACAGAAACATGCAAACTAAGAACAAAGGTGGGAGGGCAGGAAGCTGTCCCAGTGGAAGCTGGCAGCTGGGCCCTTGCACACGGTCCCTTAAATAGGTGCTTCTGGGCCCTCCCCCAGCTGCCAGAGCTGTGCACGCCCAGCTGGGTGCACACGCTCCCAGGCAAGCGTCGTCATGCCGGCCTGCCACCCCCCCGCATCATCAATCAGCCATGGCTGTGTCTTTAATAGCTTGCCTGTCTGTTCACCATGTATCATTCACCTTTCTTCTGGGAAGGTCACAGGGCAGCACTTGCAGAACACCCAGGAGGACTCACATACATATTGTTGTCTGCTGCAAGGGTGCTGTATCATTTGATTCAGACCAGGACATAAGACCATGTCTTCTTGACTTTGGCCCATTGCTCCTTAAAAAAGCTGGCATAGATTAATAAAAAGGTCCAAAGCAATTGTATGAATCAGACAACAAGGGGGGGGGAGATTTCAAATGTATAGTATCTTGAATCATTTGGAAAAAAGATTAACTGCTACAGTTCTATATTGGTGGACCTACTGAGCTATTTTTCTAAAGCACAGTGTTATTTCCACTCAAATCCAAGCCCAAATCCTCCCAGTGCACATTAATGCGACACTACACAGGATTTGTGTCAAATCACATTAGCAGAGGATTTGGTCTTTAGTGATTTCTTCTAACTGTGAACAGAACCTTGAGCCTACTGCACTTTAGCATCTCCTCTTCAACTTCAAAGGGTGCTGGTAATTGACCCCAAACAATGGGATAATCAGATAAAAATAATGCTACTGTGGGTTACAGCTGATGGATAAAATTATTGTTATGTGAGGCTGTTGGCATTTGTTAATCATCTACAATGTTTATCAATATAAAATCTGCAAAACATAAATATATCTTGTACTTAATATTGCACAATAGTTGCATATTGCTTTTTGAGCATTCAGAATGTTTTCCTTATATTAACATAATACTCCTTACAGTAGAAAGGAAGATGAGGAATTGTGGTGTTGGAACTTTGGTAAGACTCTCTAATGAGTTTCTTCTGTGATTTTAATCAGGAGTATATTGAAAATGAGACAACAAGAAAAGCTCTGCTAGATCACATCAGTGTTCTCTCAAATCCAGAATTCTCTTTTTCATAGCAACCAAACCAGTTACCTCAGTACTGGTATTCATAAGATCATGGCTGGGTGGCAATATGAATCCAGATCTCTGAATCTGACACTCTAGCCACTGAACAACAAAGCCTACAATATACTCTCATAAGTGAAGCATAAAATGTATTAAATTATTCAGATTGTAGGTAACTTTAAGCCCTGGACTAGATAGCCCAGTCTAGCCTGATCTTATCAGATCTCACAAACTAAGTAGGATCAGCTTTGGCCAGTATTTGGATGGAAAACCATCATGGAAAATCAGAGTTGTGATGCAGAGACAGGCAATGGCAAACCACCTTTGAATGTCTCTTCCCTTGAAAACCCAAAAACAAGAGCAGGTTTTAGTACCCTACTTATACTACCTGAAGGAGTCTCAAGGTGGCTTATAATCATCTTCCCTTTCTCTCCCCACAACAGCTGCCCTGTGAGGTAGGTGGGGCTAAAAGAGCTCTCAGAGATAATGACTGATTATGCACAGGAAGGAAAGGGAGGGCCAGCACCTGCATGACAGTGGGGCTAATCGCCACTTATGCACAATGCTAGTGCAGTCTGGGCCCCCTCCCATCCCTGGCACGGTTTAGGGCCTCTGATGGCCTGTGGCAAGGAAATGTCAATTCTTCCATGTTCCCTTTTTTACCATGGCAGCCATCAGCATACAGTGACCCTGAAGGGATGCAAAGCACACCAATTGGCTTTGCTGTGCTGTGGAGGTGAACGGGGCATTTTACTCCGCCCCCCACGATGGTGGAATAGTGGCCTGACCATGCCCCCCTTGCTGCCACTGCTGTGAGGCACAACAAAACCCACTTGTCCTGGAGTTGTGTGTGAGCATGCATCCACAGCATGAATGTGATTTCTCCCCCCGCGCATACACCAGAAGGAATCAGTGGCAGCCTGGCGCAGCCGCCACTGTGCATAATCAGTCAATGTAACTTAGCCAAAGAACAAAATATACCTTTTATGAAGATACCTTTAATGAACACTCATTATCTTGCAATAAGAACTATATCTTGCAATATGAACTATATTAATATGAGTTACACAATAGCTTTTTCACAGGAAGAACTTTGTTCTTGATTAGATCCACTGGATTATTTCCAGTTACTATTAATTCTACAACAACAGTGTAGATGCTATGTGTTTGATTGTGAATAGGAGTGAGAGAGACAGGCAGATAGAACAGGGGAAGGAAGCTGAAGAATACTAACTCATCATCATTCCACCCTTTGTTTGCCATGCTATTATGTTTGCCATGCCATTGTTTGCCATACCAGTTACATAATCAACCCCATGTTGAGCTAATCTCAAGTCAATTTTAGTAGCCTAAGAATATTCTAGAACAAACATGGTCTTCTCTGTGGGGTCAGGGCTGCAATCCAACTGTGTACATTGGGGTTTAAAGAAGAGATTTTAATAAAAACTATTCTGGCACACTATGCAAACTGTCACTACCTAGTAATGTAATATCACCCAATAAAATGGAGGTGACGGGGGAGGACAGAAGATACCTAAATAATAGCTTACTCTTCCCTGATTATATCTGACATCTCTTGTCAGCTCAATGCAATTTCATTTTATTTCTCAATGGAAAAGATAATTATTTGGGGGCAGCTCAGACTGTCTAACCAGCCAGTAATAAAAAAAAAATATTTCACCTTTTATTGAGAAATTCATTGTTTACATTTTTGAATTGTCAAATGCCTATAAAACATGCTGGTCTTTGGGGATTTGCATGTTGTAGCTCAGGGCTTTAGAACTGTATGTATGGTGAATTATTTTAGTAAAGATTTTGTCAAAGAAGTTTATTTAAACAGATGGAAAGCATTCTTCAGTGAGGCAGTAGCTCAGGACAAAATAGGCAAATCAAATATTTCTGTTAACTATTCTGAACACCATGCTGAACACCATTCTGAACACACATTTAAGAGATAGCTTGGGCAGAGTCTGCACTTACTTTTTTTATTCCATTGTCAATCCTGTTGAATTCAGATCGCTTTGAACTCGAGTCTTCCTCTTTCCCCCCCCCCTCCCCATTGAAACAGGAAAGTCTTCTGCATGTGCTTAGGGAGGCTCAGAAGAGGGAGGGAGACTCTTTCTTTGTTTTCTTGAAGGAGAGGATCCAAGAAGTCAGAGGAGGGAGGAAAAAAATCCTTTCTTTTCTTGAAGGGGGGGGGAACAAAGAAAAAAATCCAAGGCCGACAGAAGTTGATAGAAATTAGGGGCTTCTCCTTTGACACAGGCTTGTCACATGACCACCTGTAGCCAATCACGGGTCCTCTACCATGGAGGAGAGCCCAGATTCAAAACAATGTGATTTTCTGAATATATTCAGGATTAGCAGCAGTCTGAGATATCCCACAATAAAGGTAGGGTCACTCCTTCTTGCTGTAGAATGAAAATTTTAATCGCCCAAAATCCAAACGGAAATCGCATTCTGTGTAGAGGGCAGGGACTGAATCAATCTGGGGTTGGAATAAAAGCTCCGTGCAGTTTACACCCTGGTTGTAGTGGTTATGAGTGCGGACTTCTAATCTGGTGAACCAGGGAAGGTGATTGTAAGCCACTTTGAGACTTCTGGTAGAGAGAAGCAGCATATAAGAACTTACTCTTCTTCTTCTTCTAGGGCTATATTAGATAACACAGTGTACTTTGTTTCTTTCAGATGCAGGCATGTAGCACAGCCCAGTCAGGGTTCTCATCTTGGGCCACTCCATTGTTTTCTGGGCAAGGAGAAGGCCAGAAGGGCAAGGAGAAGTGCTGGAGGGATTCATCTGAACCTTCCCCACCACCGGTGAACCTTCAATGGTGCAGCAGGAGAAGGATATTGAGGGACCAGCTCCTACCCCCCCCTCTCCAACAGGTACACACACACACAAAGAGAGAGGGGGGAGGGAGAGAGAGAGAGAGAGAGAGAGAACACTTATCTCAAAATTCTCAATATGGCCATTAGAAAGGCGGTGTTGGGGAGGGATCTTTTTCACTCCATCTTTCCATCCACCATGATATGCTATATCAATATAGAATGAGTGGGAGCCACCTATCCAAAGATGGGTGTGACTTGTACCTGGCTGGTGTTTGTCAATGCTTACATGGCATAATAGTTGACATTAAGCTTCACTAACCACCTTCCATGGCAAGAATGGGACAGTTTGCTTTGGATAGGTAGGGTTAACCAGCAAGTACCCTGAGACATCCACATGATGGAGGGCATCTCTGGAACAGGCCTTCACATACCTTGTGGCTAAGTGAACTGTGAAGGAGCTCCCTTGGTGCTGAGCAGGATCGTGTGAGAGGGAATGAAGTTCTTTGCACTTATAGATGTGCAGACAATGATAAGAAAGGCTGGCAGAATGCCTGTGGAGTTTCGGGCTGGGAGTATATCTGTCCAGAAGGTAGATTATGTAGATTCTTAGCACAGAGCACCTTGAATATCATCAGGTTATTGAAATAAGAAGTGATGTGGATTGGCCCTCTATATAAGTTGAATATAGCTAAGTAAATAAACTACCTGAGCCCATGCTTGGTGTCTTGTGTGTCCATTTGAGAAGTGCTGGAGCAAAAGCTGTTTTGTCTTTAACTTAAGGCGGTCATTCATTTTTATCCCTTCCTTCCTACAAGGACCTCAGGCTGGTGTACATTGGTCTCGTTACCCTCACAACAACAAGAGAGACTGACTGGTTCTCACCCAGCAAGCTTCATGTACACTATTGATTTGCAGATGGAATCCCCAGATCCAATCCAGCACTTTAATTACTGCAACAATCTGATTCTTTGAGTGTAGCGGGCCAGCCAGTGAGCCTTATCCCAGAGCCCCTATGTTCAGTAAGGCTGCAGGTGCTCACTCATTTATGTCTCCCATCATGATTTCTTGACTTCTAAGCTTTCATTGCTTCATGAGGGAATCCTACTGATTCAAGAAGTCCATTTCCTTTTATTTGGCAGTTCTTGAATCCTCTGCAAGAAGAGAAAATTCTTCCCTGACAAATGGTACTGCTCCTTATGAAGTACTATGAGCTCTGTCCATAGCTGTCCACAGAATACACATGGAACCTTGACATTTCATTATTTTAATACGATGAAAAATTTTCTTTGTTCTAAACTCAGTCTTCCATCATACAGTAAATCCTTAGTAGTTCAGTCTCTCTTCATAAGGAAATTATTATGTTCATAAAAAGGGGGTTTGAGGATAGAAAACGAAATTGGATTAGGTTTGAATAACGTCAGAAGAGTCGAGTTGCTACGCTTCAG
The DNA here is from genome assembly GCF_049243985.1 of Paroedura picta. NCBI lineage: Eukaryota > Metazoa > Chordata > Lepidosauria > Squamata > Gekkonidae > Paroedura > Paroedura picta. The sequence goes on along the minus strand of NC_135375.1, from coordinate 45,015,330 downwards.
ATAATCTTTGTATCATTTGCAGCAGCTTTGAGCAATTTTGAGTTATTCGGTGTGATAAGACAGTAAAGCTAATGCAGCCTCATAAAACCCCCTATGTATAATGAGTGATCAAAAAGCCTGAAGTGTTGCTACTGCATTCTAAAGGCTTCATTTTACCTCTCATTTATATTTATTAATGAGGTGTGAAAATTCTCCTTGGTTGACTTTAAAAAAATCAGCTAACTGCAGCTCAACCTGTTTCTCTGCAAGTGAATGTAAGGGATACCAATTCAGTCTACAATTAATTTGAGAATCCAAATGAAAATGTGTTGTATAGAAGATGAAGTAGTGAGCAATTCAACAGAGATTCCTACTTAATGAGTCCTTAGAAACCTACGTGCTGTTGACAATATTACCTGCAGTATAACATCACTTCAGAGAGCTTTCCATTCGAGTCTGGAATCAGATGAACAGTTTATTCTCTATTTATGTTAACATCTCCAGTTACTATGCACTGATAATCAAATGATTCTCGCTTGCCTAACAGGGGAAATCCAGGGAGAGGTATAGAACATGGTAAGATTCCGCAGCCTGCATTTGTTGAAAAAGCTGAAGAATCTAACTACTCCAAGATATCTCTACTAACTCTGCATAGGATTGCACTTGTCTGATAAGAAAACATTAGCTATATGAATTGACCTTACTAAATGGATATACACAAACACATCCTTTGATTCTGCAGTATTAATATATCTATTATTCAATGTGGCCAAATATATAGATACTTCAATCCTGAGACTGGGGTCATGGACAGAAGACAGATATTTTTATATAAACCTGAAAAAATCCTGGTTTGTTCAACAAATGATTTTTTAAAGCACTGGGACATTGAACTCCTGCACCAAATAATAGAAACAGTGACTGTAGCTTTAAGAAACAAATGTCCTCTGTGTATGTTGCTGGGCAATCACAACAGTACTGCCAGCCTTCAAGCCCTGGTTTATGTAGATAAAAGCCAATGGAGGGGGGAAGCCCTTTTCAGAACTGTTTTGACCTTTCAGGGAAGACTCAGTGTGACCAGGATTGACAGCAACCACAAAGCAACTTCAATGGATTATCCAGATCTGCCTGCTAGGGATGGGTGATTTGGCTTGGATAATCCCGAAGATATTAGAATCAAGTACTTTTCAGGCTTATCCAAGCTGAATCAAGCATCCCATCAGTTTAAACCAGATGAATCATAGAAGCAAATACTATTCGACTTTGGTTCAGCTGGTTTTACATTGGGGCATCAAGAAGGATCCACCAAACAGCTGATTCTGAGGATCAGCTGTTTGACAGGGACTTTAAATGCCTCTGACCTTTCTCAGGCTTTGGAGAGCCTGTTCTGTGCATTCTGGGAAGGGGGGAAGAACTGCCAAGCAGCTGGTTCTAAGGGATCAGCTATTTAGCAGCTCCTTAAATGCTTCCCCCACCAACTCTTCCCAGGGAGTGGAAAATCAGCTCTCTACAGCTTGGGAAGGGTCTGGTGGGGAAGCCACCAAACAGCTGATCCTAAGCTCTTTTCATGCCTCTTCTTCCCCCCCCCCCCCCCCGACTCTTCCCAGGAAGCAGAAACTCCGCACCCAGACTCATCAGGGAGAAGACCTGCCAAACAGCTGACTTTGAGGAACAGCTATTTGGTGGGGTCTTTAAATGGCTTCCTGCATACCCAGACTGTGCAGAGGCTGATCTCCACAGCCTTGGAGGGGTCTGAATAGACACATTTTAAGATTCCCACAAAAAATCTGATCCTCAGGATCAGCTGCCTGGTGGCTCTGGGGGTATTTAAAGGGATCCATGTCTCTTTAAATATCTCCAAATATGCTAATCAGTTGGTTCCCTGAGAACAGCTGCCTGGCCATTGTTTCAGCAGAATTGGTTAAAAGTTCACAAATTGGCCAAACTCAAATTGTTGTACAAAATCAGTTGTTTGGTTGGTCCAAGTTGCACCAAATCAGGAAACCCTGAATCCCAAATTACTGATTTCCTCCCCCATGTACACCCCTACCCTCTGCTTGCTACTGTTCAACAGAAGTTAATCCAGAAAAGCCCATATGATATAATTGATAAAGTTTCAGTCTACAATCTGGGAAACCCAGGTCTGAATTCCACTCTGTTGTGGAAGCTTGCTTGTTGATCTTGAGCCAGTCACACACTTTCAGTTTAATGTACTTCACAGGGTTGTTGTCAGGATAAAATAGAGGAAAAGAGTGATTTAAGTTACCTTGAGTCCCCATTTGAGTGACTTGGGATATAAATGAAGTAAATAAATACAAATATAGCTAAAGACTAGAAGCAGATAAAAGGGAAGCTGTCTGGTGGGTGGGAAAAAGAAGCAGGGAAAGATAAAGGTATGAGGGCTGGCAGGAGAAGGGATAGAGGAAATAATGTGAGGGGATATGGGGGAAAGCGATATTCCCACCATGGACCCAGACAAATGGCTGGCACTGCATAACTCAGCTAGAGTTTCTCTGAGGGAGAAATTGCCAGGGGAAGGGAAGGGGCGGGGAGCTGATAAAAGAAAGGAAAATAAATGGTGCGTGCAAAAGATACAAGTAGGAGAGTGGCTTTGGAGACATTGAGGGAAGAAAAAGAGAAAACTGCGGTGAAAGGGAGAATGTGATGCCCTCCTGCAAATCCTTGCAGGTTCCCTACTTGTTCAGCTTCTTGTGCTGCATTGGCTGTTGTTCCCAGGATCACATAATTTTCAGATGTTATGGTAAGAAACGCAGTACATACACAAAAGCTCTCCAAATATCCCTTTGTTCTCATCACTCATTAAGTTATGCTATGACAGCCCCCCTTCACACTTCCCTACTCTTTGGAAAAAAATTTATCTCAAAAAATAAAGTGTTGTTCTCTCACTTACTGAGTTGCCCTCATAGCATTGTTTCTTTATTATCCTTAACACGCCCGTGGCGCCACGGGCACCGCGGACTAAATAATTCGTTAAGCCCTCAGGTGGAGGGCTTTGTCCGTGATGAGGAAGGGGCCTAATTGGCCCCTTCCTCCTGACAGACCATTGGCCGGGCCAATCGGCAGGCGCGAAGCGCCTGCCGATTGGCCCGGACGATTCCTAGGCTGCTGAAGGAAGCAACTGCGAGCGCGGCTCGCAGTTGCTTCCTTGAGGGCGGCCTGATGCGTCGGGAGGCGCAAAGCGCCTCCGACGTCTCAGGCCACCGGCAAGGGAGCGCCCGCCAGCCGCGCAAAGCGCGGCTGCCGGGGGCTCCCTGCCCGGCGGGCTGATGCTACGAGAGGCGCGAAGCACCTCTCGCAGCGTCAGCCCCCTGACACGGCTGCGGAGGCTCCGTGGTCTAGTGCCCGCTGCATTTAGCTGCAGCGGGCTTGATTACTAGTAGAATAATAAAGCTGATTGTCCCACCCTGTCTCTGACAAAAGATTTTGCTGGAACTTTATGGTAAGGTGTAAGAGCCCTCTCCTTAAAATCCTTTTTCAGAAAGGCACTGAGACTATGTTACCATCCATCTAACAAAGGATTCTATCTTACACAGAGGGAAAGGGTGGATGGAATGAGATAAAGCTTTGTTGTAAAATCAGTTATTATACAGCATTTCATTTTTAATTACTGGCTTTAGCTATGTATAGAAACTTCTCTTTTAGTTTCTGAGTTCTCACTGACAGGCTTTTGTTTCTGTGTTTATTAAAGATACACCTGTATTTTCTTTTGTCTTTTGAGTTCCTTTGAACTCCGCTGGTTTCCTAGAAGGTCTGTACCCTCTGCCAGTACCCCAAATTCCCTTCCTAGAATCACCAGCTTCCTTCTAATTTCTGAGTTGTCTGAATCAAGCTTATTTCCACACAAGTCCAAGGAAATCCTTAACCAATTTTACTTTTTTTTTACTGAGCAGGGATTTTCTTTCTTTCCCTAGAAGAGTTCTCCTCCCTTTCTTTGGCCTGAATTAGGAGTCTCACTACTACCCCAAACACTCTGCCAAAACCAGTACTCCCAACTCTGTAGAATTGTTGATCCAGACTATTAACCAAGAACATTGTCTCTTACTGAAATTTTCCTCAAAGTAGTTATTGTTCAACTAAGGCACAGACAGGCCTTCTCTAGACACAGGTTCTGTCAAATGTTGAATCAGAACAACTTCCCTCTAGCACACAGCTGTAATGTCGCCTTTCTCACAGATGTACTTGGACAATCAGAACCAACTGGTACTTCCAGATAAGATATAGTTGTAGCCCTGTGTAGAGTGAATTAGTCCAAATCTAGTCCAAAGGTGATCATTTCATGAATCAGTATGACTAGGTTGGCTGCTAACAGATAGGGTACTTGCTACCAGACTGGGGATAGGTAGTAGAACACCTGGTGGGTAGTGTTCATGACCTGGGCCTCCTTAGATAATGTGGAGTCCAGAGTCACACCCAGGCTCTTGATGGTGGCTAGAGTTGTTACTTGAACCCTGTCAAGGGAGCTGTAGCACTCCATCTAAAGCAGTGGTCCCCAATCTCCGGTCCAGGGACCGTTCCCAGTCCATGGATCAGTTGGTACTGGGCCTCGGTTCCTCCTCGTCCTCCTCCCCGGCTGCTGCCTCGGGGACTACCCTGCCACTCTGCCACCAGCTCACCTTTGGTGCTCTCCAGCAGCCGCCATGCCCGGGGCTCCCCCTCAGTGTGGCACTGCGCAGCAGCTGCTGGCAGCACCCCCCAAGCGGGCGATGGGAAGTCAGGGGCACCGGCGGGAAAGCAATTGGAGCCGGGGCTCAGGTGGTGGTGGCATCCCTCAGCAGAAGACTACCCCCCTCCCTGGGCCTCAGTAAAATTGTCATGCGTTGACTGGTCTGCGGTGATAAAAAGGTTGGGGACCACTGATCTAACACATGCCAAGCCAGCCAAAGGACCTCTGTCTGAATTGGATTTAACTTCAGCCAACTCAGCTCGAGCCGTTCTATCACTGCCTCCAGACAACTCTCAGGAGTGTCAATAGATTTCATTTAAATGGAATGCCGCAATACAACAATGATGTAAAGTCTCTTGTCTGCAACAGCAATATATTTCATCAGGTGAGAGGCAAGGCATCTTGTTTACTCCCAAGGGTTAATGTGAATACTAGTGGGCCTGATCCAATTTACAGGTCTCTATAACTGGAACTTCATGCCTATACTATCCTTATCTAGTTTAAGGCCAGAGTCAAGAATGTGGTAATTAGCTCTTCCTAACACCCACTAGATGGGAACGGGAGACAGAAGTGATGTTGTAATTTTAGGGAGTTCCAGCAAGTGGTCACCCTGATTAGATTTGGAATATCACCTGATGCCAGATGGCAAGGAACTATAATTAAGCCATAGACTAAAGGAAGACCATACTAACTTTGTGATTTCACCGGATAGAGGCCATGACTATGCCAAACCTCACTGCAGTGATTGGCTAATTAGAAAATATTTAAGCCTCTACTTTAATCTTGGAAATTTTAAGACTGTGCCATATTATATGGCACAGTTATTAATGAATGAGAAAAATTAGCTTTCTTGCTTTTATACTACAAAATGATAGACTGCCTAGTATTATTCTGTTCATTTAATCAACCTTCATATATTTGACCATATCATTTCTTTTGTACATACAGCCTGGTTTCTTGCATACATATAAGACCCACAGTTCTGAGTGCTACCTGCTTGCCCAGTAAGTGGTGACCTTGGGTACTTGAAATCAGCTGATGAAGTTATGTTGGGAACCCTATATCACACCATCACTAACAGCTGCTAAAAATGCCTATTATGTCTATAGACGAGTCACATTCGGAGAACAGTGGAATAGTCTCTGTGTTCTAAATGGAAAGCATCATGTACAGAATATTTATCACTTGGAATCCAAATACCCCATGAAAAGTTTCTATACCACTATCAACAACTATCTGAAATGTCTCTATATTATGGCTATAACAAGCAGTAATTAATTTAATCACCTGCATAGGTTGTAGACTGCATAAACCATGACAATCTTAGAATGAACTGGAAGAGAACTGGTAGCAGAGATTTTCACTGATCTAAAGAGTCATTTTTCATTCTCCAAAACATTAATTTTTAGCCTGAACAGAAAAATAAAGCTTTAAGGTCACTTATATAGTAATAGTTATCCTCTAGAAATGTACCAAGAAATTGGAACAACAACAATGTGTTTTTCAGTGTATTTTGAATTCTCTAAAGGGGGAAGATGAAAGAAAGAAAAATGAAAACCCTGTGAAATAGGAGAATTTCACTAATGTAAATGAAACATAGAAATTGATGTAGTTTGGAGACATTTTTCAATCTATTCCCCCAAAATACTCTGAACCAGAAGGTACATTTAAGCTAAATGGAAGTCTTTCAAACTGTAATAGGTGAGAGAAGGAGTTTCTATAACTTCTACCCATTTTCTCCAGAATCCATTTGAGTTTAAATTATTGAACATTTACTGTGTATTAGCAATCTAAAGAATAAATTGCTGTAGTAGCAATGAGTACAAAGAGAAGCACCCACTCAGGGAGGCCAAAACATATCACCCAAGTGCAGAAAAATGCCTTTGTCTGCTCTTATAGCTGGAACTGAAGTTTTGATTATTCAAGGTTATGAAAGCTAAGCTGAATGTAATAGAAAAAGACTCAGTGACCTGAGGCCAGATAAGGCATTCAAATTCCTCACAAACACATATTTTTCTCATTTAAGCTTGGAACTCTACATAATACATTTTAAACACTATGCTGTGGTAATTAATGCCACAAACAACCATTTCTATAATTGCTCCCTCCGGTGTATGACAGTGATACTGGGATAGTGTATAATAAATCATGCCATAGCTCTTAAAGTAAAATGTGAATCTCAAATGCTGTTTAGCTGAGCAGCTCTACCAGTCATTCTGACAGAATTTAGTAGTTCTTATTGAGCCAATTGCCAGTAAACCCAGCTTGGCTTCTGGTCTTAGATTGATGTTAGTCAATGCCATAATCTTAGCCTGGCACATGACCTGCCACAAACCGCCCTTAGCCTCAAGGGGAGGATAGAATAGAAATATAATAAAAGAAATATAATAATAAAAGAAATAAAACTTTGCAGGTTAAGCACTGCAAAAAAACATCTCAACTAATCTCATGGCCCTATCTATCTTATATGTTTTCAAAGCAACTTCCTGAAATATTATCACACCACACCTATGTAAGCAGCCCAAGTACAGGCTACTGCCACTAGGGCAGGATTCTTTCATGTTTCCAGACTTTGCCCAACTTTATTTTTTTAATTTAATTTATTTATGTTTCAATTTATATCCCACCACTCCCATGCTCTGGCTTGTGGTAGATCACAATAACAGCCAATATAAAATCCCCTAAAAATAGTATGAAACCCCAATAAGCCTTCCCAAAGCAATGAAATTCTCCCCCCCCCAACGCCGGCTCGACAGACCTTTTAGATCTGTGCTCCAGGGGGATGGAAGAGCTCCATCTTGAATGCCCTGCAGAACTGAGAAAGCTCTGTCAGGGCCTTCAGCTCTCCTGGGAGCTCATTCCACCAGGTAGAAGTCAGGTCCAAAAAGACCCTACCACTGGTCGAGGCCGGTCGAACCTCCTTCAGGCCAGGGACTTCCAACAGATTCATACCCGCAGAGCACAAAGTCCTGCAGGGGGCATTAAGAAATAGGCAGTCCCACAGATATGAGGGGCTCAGACTGCAGATGGCCTTGAAACTTAACACCAAAACATTGAACCTGATCTGGGCCACAACCAGCAACCAGTACAGCTACCTCAGTACCTCTTGGATACGGGGCCCCGTGATGACCCTAGCAGTTGCATTTTGCACCAGCTGTAATTTCCAGGTCAGGGATAATGGTAGGAGCACATAGAGCAAGTTACAGAAGTCTAGCCTGAATGATTGTGGCACTGGATGACGGGTAGGGAGCTAGTAGCTTCACTTGATGCAGATGGGAAAACACCATGAATACCAGTCCTGTGACCTGGGCTTCCATAGAAAGGGAAGCATCCAGAATTACCCCCAAGTTCTTGGCTGAGGGTGAGATTTTGAGTTACACCCAAACCAAGGTGGATAGGTGCACTTCCTGATCTGCTGCCTTCCTGCCCAGCTACAGGACCTTAAAATCATGTCTCCTCTAAACCTCCTCTTCTCCAGGCTGAACATTCTCAAGTCCCTCAGCCTATCCTCATAGGGCTTGATCCCCAGGCCTCAGATCATTCTCATCACTCTTCTCTGAACCCCTTCAATTCTGTCCATGCCCTTTTCGAAGTGAGGCCTCCAGAACTGCACACAGTACTCCAGGTGGACTCTGATCAATGCAGTATACAGTGGGACTATGACATGTTGTGATTTTGATGCGATGCCTCTGTTGATACAGCCCAAGGCTGTGTTTGCCTTCTTTACCACTTCATCACACTGTCTGCTCATATTTTGCTTACTGTCCCCAAGTACACCAAGATCATGTTCACACACACTGCCGCCCAGAAGTGTAAATCCCATCCAGTATGCATGCTTCTCATTTTTGTGACCCAGATTTTGAACTCTACACTTCTCACTATTGAATTGCATCTTGTTCTTATATGCCCACTTATATGCATCTTGTTCTTATATGCCCACATGTTCAGATCTTCAGGGGTATTCGCTACTCCTCCCAATTTGGTGTCATCCACAGATTTAATGAGGAGTCCCCCTGCCCCCTCATCCAGATCATTGATACAAACATTAAAAAGTACAGGATCCACTGCTCCCCTCCCTCCACCCTGATCAAATACTATTGACAACCACTCTTTGGGTGTGGTTTTCTAGCCAGTTCCCTATCCACCTAACCATCGGAAAATCCAGGCTATCAGTTTATCCATCAGAACATCACGAGAAACCTTGTCAAAAGACTTACTGAAATATAGTAAACAACATCTACTGAGGTAAATAACATCCACAATCTAATAATCCTGCCATTCAGTCAAAGAAGAAAACCAGGGCAGAGTCTGCACTTACTTTCTTTATTCCACTGTCAATCCTGTTGAATTCAGGGTAGTTCAGAAGGTGGGGGGGGGGAGCCAAGCCTCTTTCTTTCTTTTCTTGAAGGGGGGGGGGATGAGCCAGGCAGGGAGCCTCTTTCTTTTCTTGGAGGGGTGGGGGAGATGATAGAAAAAGGCAGAGGAGGGAGGAAAAATCCAGGACAGACAGAAGTTGAGAGAAATTAGGGGCTTCTCCTTTAAGGCAAGCATGTCACATGACCAGGTGTAGCCTATCAGAGGTTTTCTGCCACAGAGCTTGCTTTCCCAAGCTGGATATTCAGGATTAAAAGCAGTCTGAGATATCCCACAATAAAGGTAGGGTCACTCCGGATCAATCCTTCTTGCTGCAGAAGGAAAATTAAAATTGCCCAAAATCCAAACAGAAATCGCATTCTGTGTAGAGGGCAGGGACTGAATTGATCTGGGGTTGGAATAAAAGCTCTGTGCAGTTTACACCCAGGTTGCTCTGGCAGAACTTGTTGAAAGCAAATCTGTACTGACTTCCTTGGATCGACAAATTATCTTTATTATCTTTATTATCTTTCGATTTATTGCCCGCCACTCCCTTACGGCTCGTGGCGGGTTACAACATTTTAAAAACCCCAATAAAATCCATTAAAATCCCTCAACAACAATTACAATATAACATTATCGGTTAGCAAGCTAACCTGGCAAGATAGGCTAGTTCTCCAGATTATTGCAGATCATCCCCTTTAACATTTGCTCCATTATCTTCCCTGGCCTGTAGTTTCCTGGGTCAACTCTCCTCTTTTATTGAAGACTGGGATAACATTCACTCTCCTCCAGTGTTCTGGTACCTCTCCAGTCCTCCAAGAGGTTCTAAAGATGATGGTCAATGGTTCTACAAGCTCTCCAGAAAGTTATTTTAGCACTCTTGGGTGCACACCATCCAGCCCAGGGGATCTGAAATCATCCAGTGCATCCAGTTCCCTCTCAACAGCCTCTCTGTCAATGTCAACGTGCCACCCAGACACTATACCTTGTCTACTACCATCCCTAGATGTGTCCATATCCTTCATGGGAAAACACAGAGGCAAAACAGGTACTAAGCCTTTCTGCTTTTTCTCTGTCCTCTGTCAGAGTTTCTCCATCTTCAGCCAACAGCAGGCCTATTGCCTTGTTTACCTTACATTGGCTCCTCACATATCTGAAGAAGTTTCTTGTTATAGTGGGCTTCCCTGGGCAGTCTCAGCTCACTCCCAGCTTTAGCTTCTCTGATGGCTGATTTACAGTGTGTAGTAACCTGCAGATACTCTTCATTAGAGTTCTGTCCTTCCCTCCATTTATTGAACATTTCCTTTTTCTTCATTTCAGTTTATTCATATGACTACAAGGTTTTTCAGTGCCTGATACTCAAAGATAGTATGATGCAATGGTCAGAGGGTTCAATTCAGATCTGGGAGCCCCCTCCCCTATTATATTCCCTAATTTTCCAAAGGTTTGGGCTAGTCAGTCTTTTTCAGGCTAACCTACCTCACAAGATAGGAGGAGGATGAAATGGAGGAAGGGAAAATGCTATATGCCAGTTTGAGTTCTTTGGAAAAGAGTGGGATGAAAATGTACTAAATAAATACTTTTCAGTTTTCTTGAATGCAACAGACAGGAGTCTTTAAAAAGAAAAGGAACCATCCCAAAACAGTGCCGTGACAAAGGTGAATGCAATCAAGTTTATTGCATTTTCTATTATCAAACACATGCCACCACAATAAATCCTAGCTAGCAGCAGGTGGCTGAGAAAATTGCTTCTTATGCAATGCTAGCAATAAAGATGCGCAATTTCCCCCTTTAGTGTTTCATTGCAATTTTGAAATAAAATCAACAAGGCTTTCACAAGATGCTTCTTGCTAACAAGAACGAGGAATATGGTTCTCTTCCACCTCCCTACTCTTGCAATGCTCTGTAATGGCTACAGTATTCTGGACAGATCATTTTGTGTTTAATTATCCTGTTGCTATTTATTCTAGAAAACAGTGAGACAATCTTGAACTAAGCATCCTACAAGCCCTTCTCTTCACATCATTGATACTAGAATTATACTGAGTGATCCTAACGGATGTGCTGTCTAATTCAAATTCAAATTTATTTTAATACAGCACTGCGGCCAGATAAAACAGATAGCAAGAAAAAACATTTCAGAGTAGAAAATTGCAAAATCAGGGAGCCAGTACAAAATTTAAAATATATAATTGATGGGTACATTATAAAAAATGCATAGTAAAATTCCTCTAAAAATCTTCACTTAAGCTTAAGTTGTCTTTCCCGTGTGCTAAGCACATGTACACAAAATTTGGCAACCTGCTTAATAATATGGCCCCTACTATTCCACGGGAGGAATTTTACTTTTTCTTTGAGCTGGTGGAGGAATTCCTGAGTAATGGGAGGATGAATTTATTTCTCGCAGAACTAGAAGTAGGGCACCTTAAGAGGATGTGTTCAATTGACCCTATCTCCCCAGAATTATAGGGGCAGAGTCTTTCAGCTAATGGGGTTTTCTTGAAGTGGCCCACCAGCATGGCAGAAGGTAACGCAGAGCATCTAGCTAGTGTGAATGCTCTCCTATAGTATTTTGTTTCCAAATAGGAGAGAGTCTGCTGAGGCTTGAATATATCTGGAACACAGTGGTGCACCATACCTAGGGAAGTGAGAAAGGTCAGTTTGACGCTCTGTGTCCTCAATCCTTTGTTTCACTACAATTTTTGCCTGATCGTACCCTAACCCAAGTAGTGAAAGTGAGGAAAAGCCTAATTTTATAATTTCCCTCTGGGATTTAAAATTATCATAGAGGATTGAAGGCTGTGGCCCAGTGGGCCTTTAACTATAAACCGGCTGTGGCCCAGTGGGCCTTTAACCATAGCTTTCGCTTTGAATTTTGGAAACCCTGTCTCTAGACGGATCCATGAGTTCGAAACACAGTTTGGAACCTGAAGTAACGCTCTAAGAAATTTTGTTTGAACCCGCTCAAGTGGGGCAAAGCAAGAGGTTGGTGGCCCTAAAAAGGTCTCGTACACCATTTGAACAATTGTCTTAGCTTGGAAGAGTTGCTGGAACAAAATAGGCTCCATTGGAGCGATGGAATTTAAGTATATTGAGGGCACTTCTCTCCCCTATGTTCGCAAGCTGTCTACAGTGTTTGTGCCTTGATCCTGAAGCCTGAAAAGTAACTCCCAGGTATTTGAAGGACTTCACCTGTTCTAACCTCTTTCCAGCTAAGCACCAGGTCCTAACTCTGGGGTGATTGCTGCAGGCCATTACCTTAGTTTTTAATTCATTTATTACCAGGGCTTTTTTCTCACTGTATTTCTCCAGGCTTGCCAGGGCTCTGTTCAGACTGACAGGGGTTCTGGACAGTAAGACCACATCATCAGCGTAAAGGAGAGCAGGAATGTGCTGCCCTGCTAATTTAGATGGGTGACAATCTATGAACTCAAGGTGGCTCTCTAAGTCATTGATATAAAAAATAAAGAGTAAAGGGGCCAATAAATAGCCTTGTCTGACCCCTTTATGAGTTTTAATCTGCTCTGTTAGGTGCCCTTTCCTACTGCATCTGACTCTGAGTGTGGTCTGCTCGTACAGAGAGCGTATCAGAAAACTGAGTCTTTTGTCAATTGTGGAAGCTTCCAGTTTCTCCCATGATCTGGGTCTTGAGATGGAATCAAATGCAGCCTCGAAATCTACAAAGGCTGCATATAATGAGGTCATACTCCGGGAGGAATATTTTTCAACCAGATGTTGTAGTGTTAGACAGTGCTCTAGACTCTAGAGCAGTGGTCCCCAACCTTATTATCACCGGGACCACTCAACGCTTGACAATTGTACTGAGGCCCACTGCCCTAACGCTCTCTGACTCTGGTCGCTATGGTAATGTTTAAACATCCCTTCAAAATAAGATACAGACATGCCACAACAATGAACATAAGGAACATTTTATTTTCATGGAGATTTTAACTCATGACAATGACAAATCAATGGGAACCCTGAGCTTGTTTCTCTGCAACGAGATAGTCCCATGTGCGCCTGCCGGATCATGGATGAAGTAAAAGGCCGGGGGGGGGGGGAAGGCATCCTTCGCGGCCCACCTCCAGTTAGTCGAAGGACCACATGTAGTCCGTGGCCCACAAGTTGGGGATCGCTACTCTAGAGTACCTCTGCCCTCCCTAAACCCTGCTTGCGCGGGTACAATGATCCTGTCTTGTTCCAGATGTGCTGTCTAACCAGCCAGATTCAGAGATCCTTAGCAGTCATGGAACACAGGTGTAAGTTAGATGCCTTCAAAGCCTTCTGTATTCTCATCAATGGTGGGAGATATTTTGGCCCAAACATCAAAAGGTAGAAATGATCAAGTTCTATTAATCAATGCACATAATTATTTTTGCTTTTCTATATATTTTTTACTGTTTTTTTTCTGAAATATCAATAAAAATCATTTTTAAAAAGGGCTTCCCCTGGACACACCCCATGGACAATGTCCTCTGACAGGCTATACTGGGAAGCTGCTTGATGGAGATGAGATGTTAAGATTTTATTGTTTTAAGGTTTTTAAATCCATGTTTTATGTATTAATGTGAGTCTATGCTGTACACCATCCTGGGAGAATGGTATACAAATTAATTATAATTCAATGTAACATATAATATAAATATAGTTAGAGCCTCTTGTGGCGAAGAGTCGTAAGCAGCAGAAATGCTGTCTGAAGCTGTCTGTCCATGAGGTTGGGAGTTCAATCCCAGCTGCCGGCTCAAGGTTGACTCATCCTTCCATCCTTCCAAGGTTGGTAAAATGTGTACCCAGCTTCCTGGGGGGTAAAACGGTAATGACTGGAGAAGGCACTGGCAAACCACCCTGTATTGAGTCTGCCATGAAAACGCTTGAGGGCATCACCCCAAGGGTCAGACATGACTCGGTGCTTGCACAGGGGATACCTTTGTCTTTACTTATTATATAAATATATAGCATGTAATATTAATATCGATGAGGATAATAATAATATTAATAACAATAAACAGCGCTCCAAAGTTCTACCCTTAATCTGAGTGGATAAAAGCAGCAAATCTGCTCTAAATTCTACAGGAAGAATCTGGGAACAAGCATTAGCTTTGAATCCTAAGCAGTGTGCATGGGTCATTCTTGAAGAAGGCAACTTTTCTGCCTTTCCTTTTTGGTGTAGGGAGCAAAATCTGCAAGTCCACCTTTACCACTCTACAAATTTCTGCTTGCCCCAATAAAATAGCATCATCATAATAAAATAGCACCTCGGTATACAAGCCCAAGTTTAGGCAATCTTTTTACCAGTTGTTAATAAAAATGATCTGGGACCTAGATGTACTGCTCTTTCCAAACATTCCTGCTGGGAGAATATTGGTGTACAGAAAACAAGTACAATTTCTTTCAGAAAGTCAAAGGTCTTGTAAACTAATTCTTTAGAGAAATTGAGTATCACTTGGTTATCTTTTAGATAATGTTGGGATAAGACAGTTGTGCCCTGTTCTAAAATATATCTCAGAATAAAGCTCTCAATATGGAGAGACACAGCCATCTATCCTTTCCATATTTACATATTGCAGTGCCCAGGCCAAATTATGATGCTGTACTTCCACTGATGTGAACAAGACTCTGTTAAAATAAGTGACTGATTTCAGAATCCGGCTTCTGACATGTTTTCATTCAATATACATGCTGGTAAAAATAAATTCCATATGTTTTCTTCTGCATTCACTGAGGTATATTTTCTTCTTCTTGTAAAAGCAGTGCATATACTTCAAGGTCATGTTGACTTCAAGGTGTTACTTTCCCCTGTTTGCATTCCCAAGAGTCAATTCAAACTATTTCTGAGTGGCTTGCATAATTGGCACACATCAAAACCCACAATTTTAGCATTCAACGTTTTGCACAATCAAACTTAACTTGTTCATCTATGTCTGTTTGTTTCAGCACAAAATGACTCAAAAGCTTGTTCAAAAGGTTTTCATCAGCTATTTGCTCAAACTGGGGATGCACACAAACACTACCAATTCAAAGCAGATTGGCTACATTTGCCTGCTGAAAAGAATAGCACAGAAACAACAAAAGTTTGATGTGATGGCTTCATTCCCAATTTATCTGAAACATATTTCACATGTTCCACCATGTACAATATGATTGAAAAATAATTTTGTGTGATTTATCATTCATCACAAGGAAAAAACAAAAGCCAAAATGGGGTTCAGATATAAACAATTTTTCAATATTTCCATTTCCCGTTTTCAATAGTTTTTTCTCAATACAATAAAACAGTGCAATGCAAATTAATTAATAATTTTCTGAAAATCATAATGCTAATTAACTTATTATAGGAATTGGATACCACATACTGTTCAAATAAAGGGTCAATCCATTCATTCTTTGAGTATTTCTACAAAGTAAAATATACCAGTTAATATTAAATATCATTATAATAAAATATCACCTTGAAAAGAATAGCACAGCAGGGAGGAGAAAGAAACTGAACTCAAGAGGTCCATGTAAGAAAATATATACTGATATATTATATATATACTGATATATACTAAGAACTGATTGAACTGTTAGGAAGGAGTTTGGTGAAATAGGCTGGTGAACAGCTATGAACTGGTCACTGAACTGACAAAAAAGCCCATTGAAAAATTGACTTACTTTGCTACTGATGAACAAGATAGGGTGAACTAAGTTGTGGGCCATTCCTATAGAAAAACTACTGTATCTGGGAGATGGCTACTGTATGCTTGTCATATTGTGCCAGCCCTTTTGGGAACATTTTTGTTCCCAAAACAGGACAAAAAAAGGTTAGGTTGCTGTTGGGACTTTTGGACTTGGCTTGGTTCTGAGTCCCTTCAGAGAAACAGAGCTGCAGAATAACAGTGCTCTGAATGTGTGCAGTTATTAGTCACCATTGTGGATGAGGCACAGATCCAGACTCACAGCACTTTAAAAGAGAGCAATCTTTACTAGGAAATACTATTTACAAATATACCATATTATTCTGCTTCAGTCTCCTTATGAAGCAAATGCTTAAAGAGTAGTTACAAAAGCAGCACATTGCAATTTTTTATGGTTAGACTGCAAACAAACTACACGCCCACACATCAGCATATGGAGAAAGCAGAGAGCCTTATGGAGGACACTTTTCCTCCTTGCAAGCAGAAAGCTTCTCTTCCTGATTAGATGACCTAGAGGTCTCTTCCAACTTTGTGATTCTATGAAGAGGCAGGAAGTGGGCAGGAGCAAATGTATCCCCAGAACACATGGCTCAGAATTCCCTGCAATCTCATCAATGACCATTTGATGCCACTAATGAATAACCAGGTACAGCTCAGCTGCTTAAACCACTTGAACAACAGCCCTTTAAGGCTGACTTCACCAAATTACTTACTGATGCAATTCCAACAGCGACCTTCCACAGCACTCTCACTAGAACTAAGAAATCTTCCTTTCAACCCTTGGAGCTGTATTATGGGCCAAAATAGCATACCTGGAATCAATCATAAAATCCGAGCACTTTCATCCTGTGTAAAATATGTTTCACTTATCCCCATGCAGTGATTCCTTTCTTTCCATTCTTTGTAGTATCTTATTTCCTCAAAAAGTTGATAATTGAATACTTATATAATTAGTAACAAAAGCACTGATGCTTTCAAGTGTCCTGGTAATATGGAAGAAGGATGTTAGTGTCGCAGCCTTTAGAAGACACTTACCTCCACTTTGATCTCATTTGTCACATCCCATTGCTTTCCAGGAAATGTAATAAATAAGGTGGCAGGTGACTAGATTTCTCTGTCAATCTTCATGTTCTCTCTCTGCTGCAATTAGTTTGCAAAATTCACTGTGGTCTGCATCTAGTGAGCTGATAAATTAAGGATGCAATTAGCAAAGAGACAGTAAAAAACCATGACAAGGAGCCAAAGTCAAAGATTCAACCTCTAATTATCATGCATTAATTTTACAGATGAAAAATGTTGGATTTCCCCACCCCCTCTTCCATTACAGAGGTTTAGTTTTACCTCAGTAAGAAAGAATTCTGAGCATACACTTTAGAAAACATTTTTCTAAAATTCAGCTGAAAAGCAATACTTTAACTGCTTGCTCACTGTTACATCTTACCATATATTTCTTTAAATGTTTAATTAAAACATATGTATTTTTAAAAAAAAGAAGAATAAATAAGATCTATGCATAAAAATGTTCACACCAAATCCTTAAAAGAATGTAGGTCATAATCCATACGAGTTTGGATTCTAATTGAGAACCATTCCAACTCCCTTTCTCAGTGCTGGACCTTGGGATCACCCAATAAAATTGACTGGCAGAAGATGCAGGACAAACAAAAGGGAAAACTTCACACAGTGCACAATTTAATTATGAGGTTCACTGCCAAATGGTATAGAATCATAGAATCATAGAATCAAAGAGTTGGAAGGGGCCATACAGGCCATCTAGTCCAACCCCCTGCTCAATGCAGGATCAGCCAATAGCATCCTAAAGCATCCAAGAAAAGTGTGTATCCAACCTTTGCTTGAAGACTTCCAGTGAGGGGGAGCTCACCACCTCCTTAGACAGCCTATTCCACTGCTGAACTACTCTGACTGTGAAAAACTTTTTCCTGATATCTAGCCTATATCGTTGTACTTGAAGTTTAAACCCATTAAAGAAGTGTCCTCTCCTCTGCAGCCAGCAGAAACAGCATCCTGCCCTCCTCCAAGTGACAACCTTTCAAATACTTAAAGAGGGCTATCATGTCCCCTCTCAACCTCCTTTTCTCCAGGCTGAACATTCCCCAGTCCCTCAACCTATCTTCATAGGGCTTGGTCCCTTGGCCCTAGATCATCTTCGTCGCTCTCCTCTGTACCCTTTCAATTTTATCTACGTCCTTCTTGAAGTGAGGCCTCCAGAACTGCACACAATACTCCAGGTGTGGTCTGACCAGTGCTGTATACAATGGGACTATGACATCTTGTGATTTTGATGTGATGCCTCTGTTGATACAGCCCAAAATGGCATTTGCCTTTTTTACCGCTGCATCACACTGCCTGCTCATGTTTAGTTTACAATCCACAAGTACCCCAAGGTCTCGTTCACACACAGTGCTACCTAGAAGCGTGTCCCCCATCCAGTAGGCATGCTTTTCATTTTTCTGACCCAGATGCAGAACTTTACACTTATCTTTATTAAATTGCATCTTGTTCTCATTTGCCCATTTTTCCATTGTGTTCAGATCTCGTTGAACTCTGTCTCTATCTTCCGGAGTATTTGCCAGTCCTCCCAATTTGGTGTCATCTGCAAACTTGATGAGTAGTCCCTCCACCCCCTCATCTAGATCATTAATAAATATGTTAAAAAGTACCGGGCCGAGCACCAAGCCCTGAGGTACCCCGCTACTCACCTCTCTCCAGTCTGATGAAACACCATTGACAACAACTCTTTGAGTGCGGTTCTCTAACCAATTCCCTATCCACCTAACTATCTGAAAATCCAGATTGCAGTCCTTCAACTTATCCATCAGAACATCATGGGGAACCTTGTCAAAAGCTTTACTAAAATCCAAGTAAATGACATCAACCGAATTTCCCCGATCCAGCAAACCTGTTACGGTCAAAAAAGGAAACTAGGTTGGTCTGGCAGGACCTGTTGGAGACAAATCCATGCTGACTTCCTTGGATCACCAAATTGTCCTCCAGATGTTTGCAGATCGCTCCCTTTAATATCTGCTCCATTATCTTCCCCACAACAGACGTCAGACTCACTGGTCTGTAGTTTCCTGGGTCATCCTTCCTCCCTTTTTTGAAGATCGGAATAACGTTTGCTCTTTTCCAGTCCTCCGGGACATCTCCAGTCCTTAAAGAGGTTCTGAAGATGATGGACAAGGGCTGTGCAAGTTCTATGGAATGTTCTTTGAGTACTCTCGGGTGCATTTCATCTGGACCAGGGGATTTGAACTCATCCAGTGCAGCTAAATGCCTCTCGACAACCTCTCTATCCATGTTAACCTGCCACCCAGACACTATCCTTTGGCTACAGCCATCTCTAGATGTGCCTAAACACTTTGACCTGTGGGAAAAAACTGATGTAAAATAGGCACTAAGCCTTTCTGCTTTCTCTGCATCTTCCGTTAGAGTTTGTCCATCTGCACCCAACAGTGGGCCTATTGCCTCCTTGACTTTACGTTTGCTCCTCACATAACTGAAAAAAATCTTTTCTTGTTACAATGGGCTTCCCTGGCCAATCTTAGCTCGCTCTCAGCTTTGGCCTTTCTGATGATTGATCTACAGTGCCTAGTAACCTGTAGGTACTCTTCTTTAGAGCTCTGTCCTTCCCTCCATTTCCTGAACATTTTCCTTTTCTTTCTTAGTTCCTCTTGAAGTTCTCTGTTCATCCAAATAGGCTTCTTAGAGCTCCTGCAGTGTTTTCGTATTTCTGGAATAGTCATTGATTGAGCATGCAATAGCTCTTGTTTGAGTAGCGCCCACCCTTCACATGCTCCCTTTCCTTCCAGCATTCTCGTCCATGGTATGACACTCATCATGTCTCTGAGTTTATTAAAGTTTGCCCTACGAAAATCCAACATCCGCGTCTGGCTACAAGCTTCCTTGGCTCCCCATCTCAAAAGGAATTCTATGAGGACATGGTCACTTCCCCCTAGGGTCCCCACCTCCTTCACCTCATCCACCAACTCTTGCCTGTTGGTCAGTATTAAGTCCAGTATGGCTGAACCTCTTGTGGGTTCATCTACCATTTGATAAATGAAATTGTCAGCCAGGCAGGTCAGAAACTTGCATGACTGAAGACGCTTCGCAGAGTTAGTTTCCCAGCACACATCTGGGAAATTGAAGTCACCCATGATGACAAGGTCCTGCCATTTGGATATTTTCTCAAGCTGCTCACAAAGTGCAGCATCCACATCCTCTCGTTGGTCAGGCGGTTGGTAGCAGACACCAACCACCACACTGTTTGTTTTCCCCTCGCTTATTTTCACCCAGATGCTTTCCACTGCAGATATGCTCTCCTTCACTAGAATTTCCTGACAGGTAAGCCCTTTCCTCACATACAGTGCCACTCCTCCACCTCTTCGATCTATTCTGTTTTTTCTGAACAGTTCATATCCATCCACCATTACATTCCAGTCATGAGAATCATTCCACCAAGTTTCTGTGATGCCTACTAGATCATACCTTTCCATCAGCATGAGAAGTTCCAGCTCTTCCTTTTTATTGCCCATGCTTCGGGCATTAGTATAAAGACAACTGAATCCTTTTACTTTTGGTTCCCTATGAGCTGGCCTTGCCGGTTGGGCTACCTCCGATCGTTTTCCTTCCATACACTCCCTATGTTGATTGTCTCCTTCCCCTAGTGGCTTTAATTTAAAGCTCTCCTGATGAATCTCCCCAGGTTCCTGCCAAACACATTCTTCCCCAGTTTCGATAAGTGCAGTCCATCAGGTGCTAGTAGGCCTTCCTCAAGAAAGCCTATCCCATGGTCCCAGAAACCAAATCTCTCCTGCCGACACCAACTACGCAGCCAGTGATTCACCTCCATTATCTTCCTCTCCCGATGCATTCCTCTTCCCTTGACAGGCAAGATTGAAGAGAATACCACTTGTGCCCCCATTTGCTTGAGCTTCCTCCCCAGATCTTGATAGTCTTTTTTAATAGGAGCGATGGTATTCAGGGACATGTCATTCGTTCCCACATGGACCATCACAAATGGGTAGCGATCCGTAGATTTGAGGAGTTTGGGCAGCCTTTCTGAAACATCTTTAATTTTCGCCCCTGGCAAGCCACAGACCTCTCGGGTTAGGGGGTCGGGCCCAGCCACATGGCGATCCATTCCTCATGGTAAATGGTAATAGGAAGTGGCTTAGACGGTGTTATCTAAAGGATGATCTCCAACTGTGTCTGCCTGTCTGGGTTCTGAAACTGATGAGTTATACCAGGGGTAGTCAAACTGCGGCCCTCCAGAGGTCCATGGACTACAATTCCCATGAGCCCTTGCCAGCATTCACTGTTGGCTAGGACCTATGGACCTATGGAGGGGCTTTTTCTGCTGTTGGCTCTGGACCATGGAACTCTTTCCTACAATTCATGAAATTAGTGCTATTCCTCCTTGCTTGCCAGACTGGACTAAAAGCTTCCAGGAGATCTTTGAATTGGATTGAAAGGCACCATTTCTTCTTGAGCTGCCAGTAATTTTACTCCTGGATTTGTTCAGATAGTTTGTTTTATTATTTACAGAAACAATTGGAATTGTTTTGTTTGATTTTAACTGAAGTACCCCCTTGATTATTTGTTGATGTAGTTGTCTTATAGTCAGCCCACTGGTTTATTGTTAGCCTTGTCTACCACGATTGTCAGCAGCTCCTCAGTGTCTCAGGTGGAGGTTTTTCACATCACCCACCTCCTGTTCCTGTTAGCTGAAGATGCCAAAACTTGAAGCTAGATGCTCAGCCATGAACCATAGCCCCACCCCTCTTCTTCTGGAACACCTTTGTTATTAAAATAGCAAAAGAGTCTTGTGGCACCGTGAAAACTACAAAATATATTATGACATGAGGGGAATTTCTCTTTACCAGATAAATATTATGCCGTAAGAAATGTTTTGGCCTTTAAGGTATCTCTGAACACTTTCGCTATAATAGACCGACACTGCCATTCCCCTTTGTTATCCTTTATGTACCAGATGTTCTGCCAAGATGTTCATGGATCTTGTACTATCTTTTAAATTGTTGTTGCGGATTTTGCAGATTTTGCAAGCTGCCCTCAATTTAGCAGAAGGGTGGGGGTGTTTTGTTTTTTGTAAATTAATAAAATAAAATATTGATTGATAACCCCTAATGAATTTTCACAGAAAACAGTATAGCTGCATTTGTTGCCCTGTTATCCATCGTAGAATCCTGAGAAGCACCAGCATTCTGCAAATGAGTAACAGCCTGATAAGCCTTCTATGACTATTCTAAAGGAGTGAATGTCTGCTTGCTTTTGCTTCTTATTTGGACTCTTTATTCCTGCTACACAGCACATTTTGTGTACTATTTCACATTCATGCCATATATTAAACTGCCCTGAGAATAAATTTGGAAATGTCTATTCCAGATCAGTTTCAACAATAATGGTTGGTTTGTTTTCTGCTTATGGATAAGAAGAAAACCGTAAATAATGTTATAACTGTGATAGGATAACTCTAGTTAAAACTATTTGTTATAATTTGATCACTGTTTTTAGTTCCATTTTCCTGAACTTGGAATGCTGCCAGATACATGGTGATATATAGTTGTTGATTTTTATACATCCTGAGTTGTTTGTATAATACTTTATCTTATGTATCTTTTGCTTGAAGAGAGACATTTATTTGTTTTTTAGCATTTTGTGTTCATCTCAGCATGCAATTTATGTATGCAATTAATTTGCACTACCCCTGAGGAAGATTACAATCAACATTGGGGAATTTATGTGTTATAATAACTTGCTTGCTTTGGAGCCCCTGCTGAAGAGTTATCCGCCCCTCTCCCCACTTTTGGCACAACTTCCCTTTCTCTGGAAATGGGGACCCCCTGAGCATATCCGAGAGCTGCATGAGTGTCTACATATGCAACAAAATGAGGTGATAGGCTTTTGATGCATTATATCTGGCTGTCATTTCAGACTACATAAGAGTATGTAACATTTCTGAATGCTTCTCACATTTTAAAAGACTTCTCTCCAAGTAAAAAACATGAACCACTCCGAGAAAGGCTGAGGACCATTCCATTTTCTGTTAATTTCTAACTGCATAAGGTTTTCCACCTAATTGGAAAAAAACTCAAAATGTGTTTAGCACCTGAACTCCATTGTGGCACTTCAGATGTTTAGCATTTCATCTCCACCAATTGCAAGAATAGATCCTTACTCAGTTCCCTTTAGGACCTCATAAGGTACAGAGTGCGTCACCCCCCGCCGTAGATGAGGATGCGGAGAGCAAATGAGTAGATTATGCCATCGCTGTTACAATTACTGTAAATCATTGGTTTTTATTGTCATTTTATGGTTTTAGGGGACGGGGTTATGTAAGCCGCCTCGAGCCTTCGGGGGGAGGCGGGGTATAAATATAAATATAAATATAAATATAAATATAAATATAAATATAAATATAAATATAAATATAAATATAATAATAATAATAATAATAATAATAATAATAATAATAATAATAATAATAATAATAATAATAATAATAATAATAATAATAATAAAGTGGCATGTCAATTGTTAAAGTTGGGGCAATTTCCCTCTAAAATGGCATAGGTGACCTCTCCCAGTCTGCTTCCCTTGCGTATTCTTAAGCAATGTCGGATTCAAGTGGGTAGCCATGTTGGTCTGAGGTAGCACAACAAAATTTGAGTTGTGTGCAGGTGCCTTCACACGAAAGCTCACGCCTTGAATAAATCTTTGTTGGTCTTAAAGGTGCCATTGGACTCGAATTTTGATACGCAATGTCAGTTCTCAGTTCTCAACAGATACTCTCGGCTGAAGAATTCCATTGAATCCCCTGCCATTCAGGTTTCTCAGACCAGGTTACTGCATGAACCATTCACTGTATGTCATAGCAGGATAACCTTCTTTTTTTCTTTTAAGATTTTACTACATTCCTGAAGGTACAGATGGTACAGATTGATTTATCCACAATTTGAGGCCAAATTCAGAATTGTATGAATGTGTACACACACACACACACATACTTGTAGTTCCAGCACTCAGTGAGATGGGGATTCAGTATTGTTCTGGAGGTGATCTAGTTTTGAGCAGAGGAAATCAATGGGAAGAATGAGTGCTCACTTCCTCCTTCCCATCCATGCATGCTGCACTATCATAAGTTTCTGGAAGTTTGGAAGCAGTCTCAGTTCTGCACCTAGATTTGCTTCTGTCATACCTACCTTGAGTCTATGTATAGATATTTGCAGGTGCCTTTATAAATATATGACAATGGAAAATATGATTTGTACACCTGGGTTTATATATGCTAAAACATTCGCTTATTTGAATTTCCAACCATAACCAACATCTTCCACTGGGACCCCAATCCTCCCTCCCATGAAATTAACATCCCAAACCAACTAATCATGGGTCCATCTGTATGTAACGGTTATGAATTTACTGTTCACACTGTTTATTATTGTTCTATTGTTATTTATGGTTACTGACTTTCTCCGTATTGTTCCTGTTCTTGTATTTCATGTGAACCACCCTGAGCCTTAGAGGAGGGCAGTATACAAATGTGATGATAGACAGATAGACAGACAGACAGACAGACAGATCTGACACATTTTGTAACTGAACTTGCTGAACTAAAGAAAAACCAAGGTTGCTATCCTACTCTATTAAAACCAGCAGAGACTTTCTATTAGCTCCAATAGATCAATAGGACTGTGCCCCCAAAGTACAGGAAATGGTTTTGAAAACCATTTGTTCCAGGAAAACACTACAGGGTAAAATTAATGGACTTCTTTAACTGCCTAAATAAGATCCTTATAGCCTGCAGAATTTCAGAAATGTCTGAGCTTTTCTAAATCTGAGCTTTTCTTGTATCTAAATGCATGCATCATCACCAAATAATTTTTTTCTCAGCTGCAGATACACACACTCACATGGGTACATGACATTTATGAGTGCTTATGTGGCATTTAGTACACTGCTGGTGATATCTTGGTAAGGCACATTGCCCTTGGGTGCTTGTAGAGGAACTTCTTAGAATCTTCCTGCAATGTAAATCATGGTGCAATGAAAGAAATAAGGTGCCATTCTATTTTGGAATTGCAGTATTAAAATGTATAAGGCACACAAATTGCCTCCACTGCTCAAAATTGGCACTGTTTAAGGCTGAAATGAAAATAGAATGAAGTCAAGATTTATGTTCCTCTCAAAGGACTAAGGTCACTTGCTGCACTGACACCTGCTGAATTATACACAATGGGGAAGTTGTACAACTTCTGCTGAAATCTTAGCTTAATGCAGAGTGAGTGGGCATGTGGTCTCTTGCTCATCTCTGCAGCGGTCCATTTTTGTACATAATTGCTTCTAGTGATGATTCAATATTTGAAAATAAGACATTCAAAAACTGAACTGTCTTACCTTGTTCACAATGTGTTTCATCATGAGTTGAATATTCCATACATTGGAGCCTCGAAGATTTGTTCATAATTTCAAATTACTGGTATTTCAAAAGCACTCATCAGTTGACAGCATTCATCATATTGGCATGTGCACAGATCATAATACAGCTCTTAGGTGGCAGTACAAAAATGTACAAACTACTTGCAGTTTGGTATAGAATATACTAAACATGCTTGATTGTCAGACCATTTCCACATGAGTCATTTTCCTTGGTTCACCCTCTGCTTGTTCACGGGGTTTCTTTGGGCTTCCTCATGACCTCACCTCCCTCTCATGGATTTCCTGGGGCTGACAAGAATGCCTGGCTGTTACCCTGTGATAAGGGAAACAACAAACAACAAGCAACAAGTGATAAGGGAGTCAATGGGAGACAACGAGCAGCAAGTCACAGCAGGGACAAAAGGAAGGGGAAACTCGGGCTGTCCCTTTCCCTGCCCCCCCCCAACTACCCACCCACTTCTGTCCTCCTCCCCCCACCCTTTTTCCAAAGGACTGTTTCCAAAGCCCTCTTCTGCAGGGTTGGTGAGGAAGCCTGCTACCTGGATCTGCGCTGCACCGGCAATTGTGTGTGTGTGTGTATATCTCTATCTCTAGATACAGATATTAAAGGATAGAAACAAATTGTAACATAGTTCCAGTGTAATGAAATTACACCCAATCCACTTCATGCATGCATTGCTTGACTCATGCTTAGGTGGAGTTGAGGGGAGGAGAGCATTCTTTCTTCCTTTTATTTTTAAGTGACTGTAGCCTGAGAATGTGGGAGAGAGCCAGGTTGCCTTGCTGCTTTTTCCTTTGCCCCACTGTGCTGCTCTGTTTGGAGCCATGCTGCAGAGCCAAGAAAAAATGGCTGCTTTCTCCTTTGCCCCTCTGTGCTGCTCACAAATCGAGCTCTCCTGAAAAGGGAGGGCAGAGACATGAAAATACCTCTTCACTAACTTTCAATCATTATATGTTGCAGTGGATCTGCATTGCCTTGCAGGGGGCCATTAATAACGTCAATAAGACACAGGTGTAACCACTTTGGCAATAAATTGGCCACAGCCTTTATTTAACAAGGGAGTGTGGCATCCAACCTGGGATTGGATCATACCCTCTTGCAATCAGCTGACCCAAGTCAGGAGGTGGCTTCCATTTGCACCCAGTGGGCATCCACCTCTGTGGGTTGCCAACTGCCACCTGGAGATGCAAACTCTCCACGAGCCATGCATCTCCGTAGCCCCTTAAAGGAGCCCCAAAACCTCAGGGGAGGCCAGCATGCAGGCTCAGCCACCCCAAATGATCCACCCATGTGCCATAAATCACAGGCTGTGACAACTAACATATATAACCATTCAACCAGCAAAACATTAGCTTGCAAACAGAATTTATCCGTGCTTCTTTCTTTCTTTCCTTCCTTTTCTTTTTTTTAAAAAACAAGTGTGCAAACACAGTCAACAGTACATTACTCTCACCCCCACCATAACAGCATATGAGAACCCCCAAACAATACAATATATATAGCCAAACACAAACACTTTATACTAAGGGAAGGTGAGTGGGTCTCTCGCTGCTCCAGCTCCAAGGAGGGAAAGAGGCTGGTGCTCTGTGCATGCTTCTTAAAAAGGAGCCGATGGTGCCAGCTGCCCTTCCTCTCCCGGCTGCCGCTACCGTCGCCACATAGCAAACCACTGCAGGGGTTGCCGGGGCGATAACAACAGCACATGCCAGCGTCTTCTCCAGTACTCTTGCACCCGCAGCGGCAAAGAACACTCCACGCTGACTCTCAGGTGTGCTTGCTAACCATATCTTGACTTTTTAAATTAAAAATATTTTTTCTATGTTTGGGTGGGTTGGGGGGCCACTAGAGTGCGAGAATACAGTGCTGACACCACATCACAGTGATTGACAAGCCAAAACTGGGGGGGGGGTAGAGTGGATTGTCCTGACTTCCACTCAACAACCAGACCTATCAGGAAGCAAAACCCAGGACAAGGCAAATGCGGAAGAAGACTCCTGTATGGAAATGAGTAACCGTGTATTAATGGAGTGTGGATTTCAAAACAGGAGGTGACACAGATGCCTCCATTTGGAAAAGGTCTCAGGCAAAATGATCAAGCCTAGAATTTCAGAAAGAAGCAACACAATTTATCCACCCTTACTACCACCACTTCAGATTTTTAACCATGTAAAGTGCTTCTTCCTTTATTAGTTAACTTGGGGAGAGGGGTCCTCCATGGTGGACTGAGCAGAGGACAAAGAAGATTTTCACATTACATTCTAAACCAATGTTTTTTGCTGTTGGCCCGATTTTGAGTAAAGTGATACAGAGATGGGGGTTTCATATAGTTGGTTTCCTTCTATTAATCAGCCATCTCACAAACACCATGATCATTTCAAACAGTACGACTTCCCCCCCACAACCCCTTTCATGTTCTAAATTGAGTACTAGAGCACTAAACCAATATAGTACTGAAGTGTCACTGGAGTCAGTGGAATCAGAGAATCACAGTGGTGCTGTTATCACACTTTAGTGCTATATCGGTTCAGTGCTATAGACCTCGACTGAGAATGTTTTAAAAAACTCAGCAGAAGATTGCACAGCAAAAATGGGGGGCACATCATCGTAAGAAGTGGACACTTTAAACAGCCCACCACTGCCATTTAGAAAGCCGTTTCCCCTCAAAAATGGCTCAAGCACACTTGGCTAAACCAACACAAGTAGGGTTGTATGAACATGTAAATAATTCCCACTAGCAGCTCATTGCTAAAACAGGTCTGTCTGAAATGACCAAAAAGATATATTAGCAACCAGTTACTAAAATGGAATACAAAGGCAGTTTGGGCAGCCACAGGGACAAGCACAGGAAAGTAGCCTGAGAAATGCATGAGTATCTGCAATACAGTTTAGAACAATTTCAATCATGTGATGCAAAAGAAGCCTATTTTCGAGCATTCTGCAATCAAATTTGGACAGAGGAATATTTTCCCACCTAGAAGTATACTTTCAGAGATAATTAAAATAGCAGATAAAGTAATGGGAGGTATTACTTTGAAGCTCATCTCAAAAGATATTAAACATCAAGGTTTATAGTTGAGAGGAGTTTTTCCCTTTGAGTTTCATTCTTTGTCATCATTTCTACAAGTACCTTTTTGTCTCTGTTCAGCAGATCATAGTTTCCATTTAGAATTTTAAAAGTATTCAATAGCTTTCAGGAAAAAATAATTCAGGAAAGACTGCTTTTTCATACCTACAATGCTCCATTTGTCTGGGAGATAAATGTATTGAGTAATAAGGCTATACACATTAACACATAGAAATGTTTTGGTTTCAGTTATGTGCAGATGTCCATCTGGAGGGGATTGACTCTTTCTTGATGTATTTCATTCATTAATAACTCTGTAGAACCACCATCCCATACTGACTAGAAAAACAGAGCTGAAATTAATTTGGTAGTATTGTGTTGGATTTCAGGGTAAATATGCTTAAGCCACAGACACCATTCTTCTGTTTTTTCTCATTAACTTGAATTTTAATCCCCCCCCCTTGCCAGAATCTGTGATTTTGCTAACAGTCTCCATTCCTAAAATATATGATAATGTGGCCATTATAACTGGGCTAGAAACATACTTACATGAGATTGCAACGAAGTATTTATCCTAAATTGTCAGGGGGAGAAATGGTAATTACATAGAAATAGTTCATGCTATTTGAGAGCAAAATACATTTAATACCTGTGTAAGTCAAAGTTATGAAAATAGATCTCAAATTGCCTTGAGAGTATCCATTTCTCCGACAGTCAAGGAAGACACTATGGAATAAAAATAGATGCTGGATGGCTGCTCTTGATCCATTAGTCTTATAAAATGATAAGAGTCAGGGAATATTTTTCTCTTGCTGCTTCATATTCAGATGCACTTCTGTGGCCATTTAACTTGTCAAATGTCTGCCACTGTATGTGTTTCCTCTTCTCAGTCTGAGGTAAGTGAAAGGCTGACAAATGAATGCCAATGCACCGTAAACTACAATGGCAGATTACCTCAGATACGAAGCAGGAGGCTTTTCATTTTGCTTATGCTGTCATAGTCATTGGCTTAAGCTGTCATTTCTCCCCCTTAATAAATTCCATTTTCTCCTATAGGTCATTTGTTTCACATTACATACCTTTTAAAGCAATAATTATTTCCCAGAAGAGAATGAAGCCTTGAGCTTTTTCAGTACTATCTGGATATATGAAATAGGAATGAAACAAACTGCCAACAAAACATTTTAAAAAGTAGTCATCTTCAAAATATTATGGGATTGCAACAGTTACACATTTCATAAAAGTGACAAGCAAGAGGGGGTTTTGAAACTAACTACCAGTTTAAGGAGAATTACATCTTTTGAACTACATTGAAATCGGTGAGCTCAGGGTGTGATTGCTTAGGTAAGACAAGGCAAAGTGTCATCAAGCTGCAACCAACTAAAGATGACTCCATGAACTTCAACCTCGTGCAGTTTTCAAGGTAATACATGAGCAGATGTGTTTTGTCATTGCCATCCTCTTCAGAGAATCCCCAGTCTTCCTTGGTTTCCCATCCAAGTACCAACCCTGTTCAACTTCTGAGCTTCGTTAAGCTCAAGCTGCCGTTTCCTTAAGAGTACCCAGTAAATGATCCATTTTAATGGGCTGTTTATATTCTGAAGAAAATATCTGCTTGTTTCAGACATGCATAACAATGGTTTAAATAATTATGGCCAGTTGAGCATATGAATGCCAGCCACTTTACGAGCAATCGTTAGTTAGACTGCCAAGCTATGATACCATGGTATGAAATCAGTTTACTACTTGTTTGTCTAAAGTAGGGTTTTGTGTAATGTGTCATTCCAAGCTTGGCATGAATTTGAAAGCTCTTTCATCTTACTGGCAGTGTCCTTGATTTCTTCTCTACCCAGCAACAGTTAAGTAGTGTGTTCATCACTTGAATTCCCTTTGGTCACACTTTTCGCTTTTCTTCCATCTCTGTTTTATTGAAGAACCAGGAATGTAGACATCCTTTCAACCATGTATGGAAGGAGGGAAAGCTTGGCGTCTTGATTTTGCCTGTGCTCTAACAATAAAGACACTGACTTTTGAGAGTCAGGATAGAGAAAGGAAGCTTGACAACTGCTTCATATATCCCATGCACATACACTTCACTCTTCCTTCTATCTTTGGAAGTAAAAAGTTATGCCTCTGCCCCAGATCACCCACCTTCCCAAGGAGCTTGCCTACATCCTCATATTCCAAAATCTCAAAGATATCCATAAAAATCAGACAGGCAGGCAACAAAGATAGGGAACTCAGAAGTTGAGCTGTACAATAAGGTATTATAAAAACAGTAATTATTTAT
Source organism: Paroedura picta (assembly GCF_049243985.1). Taxonomy (NCBI): domain Eukaryota; kingdom Metazoa; phylum Chordata; class Lepidosauria; order Squamata; family Gekkonidae; genus Paroedura; species Paroedura picta. The sequence continues at coordinate 44,984,802 of NC_135375.1, read as the reverse complement.
TGTGGTGCACAATTTAAAAACAGAATAAAAACTCCATAAAAACTATACAGAACTAACTGCACATAAGACCAAACACATTTCTACCCTACTGGGTCTTCTTCAGTGGTCAGAATTATAACAATACACTCTATATACAAAGTCTGAACTAATTATAAAGTGTAGCTGAATGGGATCTGTAGATTATGGATCCAACCAATATGTAATTTCCCCCCCACTTTTTGGAGACCACCTCCTATGGCATATGCGTAGGCTCACCACTCTTCGCTATCATATAATTCTGTGCTGAGAGTGTATCTCATGTGCGTTAGGGAAAAAAGCTATATCTAACGCACATGAGATACAAAATTTACAGACCGCTTGTGCCTGCCCTATCTGAGGCCTGGATATCTGGTTTTCAGTGATAGACCTCACCCACTTCAACAGGCAAGGGAAAGCTGGAAGAAGGTGGGGTGGGAAGTGGCTATGGTCATGGGAGCTATCCTGGCCTTTTGACCAGAGTCCCAAAATCACTGATCGCCCCTTCTCCTGGAGACAGAGATGACCATCTGTTATCAGTCCCCACCACTTTATGTTTTTCCCTGCTGATATACCTAGAGGCACAAACAATGTGCAGCTGTGAGCAGTCTGAGAGGGAATTAAAAGATTTTCTTTAACTATCAATTGTGCTAGGGGTGCATGATCACTATGTAAGTTCTGTGCAGGCACAGGATCACTGTATGGCTGCCTGAAAACATCAGCCCAAGCCCATCTTGTCAACAACTGTGTACTTTCCCATCTCAATGATTGCTGTTACCTAGTAGTAATGTGTGCCTACCCTATGGTGTGTTTTTGCCCAGTTCAGAGACCTATGGAAAAATAAAAGAAATCTTGATTCCAGGTTTTAAAAAAAAGGTGTTTTATCACGCCCTGTGATAGTATGTGTACTGTGATCCTCTGATGTTGTTTATCCAAGGGAAGCAATCTTTAGTCAAACGCCTATGAAAAATGCAGACCATTTCACTCCAGATTTTCTGATTTTGTCTTCTTTGCTCTGCTAGCACAATTAGGGCAGCCTTTCGTTCAACACTTTGCTCTTGGATATAAAACACCACCTGCCATTTTCAATGTGGGGGCTTGCTGAAAGAAGAACAAAGAAGAGAAAGCTAAGATGATGTCAACTCACTCCTATTGCTTCTAGTCCATCACATTAATACTTCCTCTCTTTTCTTACCTCAAAAGAAGCAACCAAAGCTATTTCTGCAAGGTGTTAATTGTAGCCATACTGGTCCCTCCTCAGTTTCAACCAGTGCAATGTAGCGGCTAGAGTGTCATACTAGGATCTGGTAGGCCCAGGTTCAAATCCCTGTTCTTCCATAGTAACTAGCTAAGTGATTTTAGGACAGTCCCACACTCTTAGACTGTTTACTCACTGGGAACTTCACTACCCCAGCTCCCATGCAGGAGCACAAATTGGAGGCAGATGAGGTGCACTGAGCCAAATGCATCCCCATTCGGGTGCAGGAAGAGGTGGGTCAACCTGCCATGACTAAAACTACAGCCTGCAGCCCAGCATGAAACCTCCAGTGCATAAACGGTCTTAATCTAACCCACCTTACAGGCTTGTAGTGAGGATAAAATGGAGAAAGACTGTTATAAGCCACTCTGTATCCCTGGGGGAGGGGGGTATGGTATAAATGAAGTAGATAATATTTTATGTGTTATTGACCGTTTATGCACTGGGAACTTCACTGCCTCAGCTCCCGTGCAGGAGCACAAGTCTGGGGCGGATGATGTGCACCAGTCCAAATGCTCCCCTGTGTGGGTGCAGGAGGAGATGGGGCAACCTGCCATGACTAAAACTCCAGACTGCAGTTTGGCATGAAACCTCCAGTGTGTAATCAGTCATTATGTTTTAATTGCCTAAAATGTTTCCACCACATTGGGGACGCTGAATTGGATGGAACGGTAGCATTGCCATAATCATATCTAGGTATTTTATCACCCTCCTGCTGTTGTTAAAATTTTTATTTTCCCTACAGCTGCTGACCTACCCAACTTTATTTTCCCTAAATTTGGCAGCCATTTACATTGCAGTGGGGTTATTGACTATGCCTCAGTCTTGACACTGGAAACCATAATTTTTTTAGCAAATACTTGGCCACAACTTTATTAACAAAGATCATTGCATAGTATGTTCATGGGATTTGGCCTTCTTGAGGACACTGATCATAAGTTAGCCATTATTCATGAGCAAGCCACTGCCACATGTCCAGCTGGCAAGCCCACCGGGGTCCCCAAACACCCTGGCCTGTTGGGCTTGGTGGGAGATGGCTGGTGGTTTGGAACCTGCTGGGCGTCTGCCTCTCCTGGGTTCCCACCACCTCCCAGAACTGCAGAGCCATCATCAAGGCCTTCTTCTCCCTAATAGGAGGCCAGCTCTCTCTACTTTCTCACAGCCTCTTACAGAGGCTCCCGAGCATGGGGTAGCCCAGCATGCAGGCTTGGCCTACCCCCAAAATGGATCCACCTCATGCTCCAAACCCACAAGCTGTGACAAAAAAGGCAACTTGAACATTCTTACAAAATCAACTGTAAACAGGGAGGTTGCGTGGTAAGCCTGGTGGGCGAAGAGGGAAAACAGCCGGGCACCATCAGGCAACTCCTTAAATAAGCATCTGCCCTACCCCCTTTCCCAACCTACCATCCCCATGCCCCCATGGGACATTGGGACTTGGAGTCCCTGATTCCTGTTTGCCAGATCCTTCCCAGCAGAAGTCCCCTGCAGCAGCAAATTGTTCTAAACAATGTTTACCCTAAACACAACTTGTAAACCTTTCTGATACTTCCAGACATTTTCCAACATATCTTAAACTAGTCATGGAAAGCATGTTGACTACTGGCTGCCCTGAAGTCCACAAGTACTTTTCCATGGAGGGGCTAGGATATTTAAGTGTTGTGCCAGATATCTTGCTATAGAGAAACTTGCACCTTAAAACAAAGAGTCTAATGTATACTATTTGAAAACAACCCACACAATACAAACCCTTCATACACAACTTGCTTCACCATTTGCAAAAGTTCTTTAAATGCAAACCTCTTAAATATTTATTATGTTTCCAGCTCACTCTGCTGTAAGGTGATTTTTATTTCAAGCATTTCAAAATATTCAGTCCGCTGATACAGCAGAGACACAAATCTTTTTCTGTGAACTGTTACAGAAGCAAACAGATATGCCTAATTTTGAAAGTGATGATAGTTAAAGAACTAGCAAAGGGAGGTCCTAGTGGTCTGCAACATCTGTCAAAAAAGCAACAGAGGATTCCAGCATTATGCTCCTTTCCATCAATATTCATCAGCAGCTCATCTCTTTCCATTCATGACTGTCACATTACTGGAAATCACAATGGATTGCTCTGTCAATGGATGGAGTGGTCCATGAATACTCTGAAACTGCCATAGTTGTTTGCTATGGAAATAGTATTCATGGTACAAAGATTCTATTTCAGTCAAAATGGAAACGCTTAATAATGACCACAGCTACTATATAGATGGGTAGAAGCAAGGTATAAGATTCCAAAAGATTGCCGGTAGAAGCTACAGTAAGAGGCCTCAAATATGTTTGACACAGTCAACTAAGAGTGGACTGAAATTTCCCTGGTTTCTGTTGCTGCTTCTCCCTTCTGATGGCTGTGGAATTCCTTGAAGTATAGAAACATCTTTATTTTGTTTCATTTTCTTAGCAAGTTAGGAAGGCAGGTGGGTAAGAAGACAGGTGGAAAGTTGGGTAGGTCAGCAGAGACATAGACTAGTGGCCTGCCACAGCAGCAGACTTCTCAGTTGACTGCCAATACTTCCATGTTGTGGTCAGCAGCCATGACAGTGAAGTCAATAGGAAGCTGGTGGCTGATTGGCAGGGTTTCTGGTTCAATTTATATTATGCCAGACCCATGGCTATAAAACTGAATAATACTGAAATAACAAAAATGTGGAAGTGATTTAAAACTATAATCACAATGTACTTACTAAAAAGTCAATCCTTTAAACTTAATTATGAAGTTTGGAAGTGATTTGACATTTACCCAGTTTTTCTGCTTTTGAGTTGCTCCCTTAATGTCCTAGGAGGGAGATAAAGTCAGTGGCTAGCAACTCAAAGTGCCAGACGTGGCAATTATTCAAAGAGCAGGGCTTTAAAAAAAATGCACAAATGACAGAGTTGGAAATAATGGGTTTAAGCCAACTCAAAGTCTAAATGGGACAATTTGCACCTGCTGTCACTTATTCCTATAAAAATGAATTTTACATTGGACTTGGAGCAGAAGTTTGGAGACCATCCATCAACGAATTGTTCACCAAGTCCCCTTCAAAGGCTGGGCCAAAGCAAACGTGTGTGCATGTGTGTGTGTGTGTGTGTGTGTGAGAGAGAGAGAGAGAAAACTTTACTCTCAAATCTAGAAAAGCTTACTATTTTTGTCCTGTTAGTTTATAGCTTTGATTAACTGAAGCATTTTGCTTGGAGGTAGTGGGAGAGACCTCAGTCATATGAGTAACAGTCACAAGCCCATCAGAGTTACCTGCATGACCACACTATGGTTTTTGTCCTCTGAAAGGGCTTTGTTTACTTTTTACCATTGGGTGGGTCTGTATTTGGAGGGGTAGTGTACCTTCTCTCTGCAATGTCAAAAGCCAAACCCTTTAGTTAAAATGTAAATTGTTCTCTTGAGATCTATACACATTCAAGCCATTGATAAGTCATTTCGGACATCATCTTTTGTGTTTTCCAATTAGTTATGGTTGCTGAGTGTGACCAAATGGCTGCAGTATCTGTACTATTAAGTCAGCTGGAGCAATTAGAGATTTCTAATGAATCACTCTGTCAATCGTAGCCTAACAAGCCATCAAAGTGAGCTTGTAAGAAGCCTGCATATATAAATTTAAACTGATCTTCTGTAGTTGTTCTTGAGAACATCCTCTGAGTTTATAATGTGCTAAGACCCACAGATGGTCTCTGTCTTGGAAGAGTTCCCAGAAATGACTCTCGGGGAGCAGACAGAATAATAAAGCCTAGATAAGTAGAACAAAAATATCAGTCCTCCTAGTTATTTTCCAAATCAAGACTTGATGAGCCAAGCTTGATAGCCTAGAAGTGTATATTAAATCTTACCACTCTAGCCTGCTGCAGAACCATTGGCCTGCTTCCCTATGCACTTGTGAGCTGTGTTTCTCTTTTCCAGTCATATAATTCACCCAAGCCAACAAAATAAAATTAATGTCCTTCTCTATCCTCTCCTGGAATGGGGCTTATTATGCAGCTGATTTAACAGCAGAAGACTATAAATGAAGATCGGTTTTGCTCCTGTGCAAGCAAATGTGGAGGGAGTGGGTGTGGCTCAGTGGCATAGGATCTACTTGGCATGCAGGAAGTCCCAGGTTCAGTCCTCAGCATCTCCAGCAAAAAGGATCAGGTGGTTGGTGATATGAAAGACCTCTGTCTGGGACCCTGGAGAGCCACTGCTAGTCTGAGTAAACAATATTGACTTTGATGGACTAATTTTCAGATTCAATATAAGACCCCTCCATAGTCCATAGCCTCAAAATTATTGAACTAAAAGTGTACAGCTACACCCCCATTTCAAAAACAAAACATGAAATTAATGTATATGTGTACACAGTCAGCCAAATTCCTTTTATTTAGTAGGATCCAAGATATTCTTAACACTTCATTCAGAAGACAGTGTAATTCAGAGAAGGGACACTGTACAGTAAACAATTCCTCTGGGTATTGCCTGATGCCTGAAAGATGTTTTGTGATCACATTCTACCTTCTTTAAACAGATCTATTATATTTATCTACCTGTTTAGTCCCAACACAAATGAAGCCCAAGCATTTGCTCATCATTTTTCCATGAGCATTTTGCTCATCATCTGACCTCATCTCTTCCTTCCTCCTTTCCTCTCCTTTTGATGCCTCCCTATTGTCAAACAGTAAAGGGATGGGGTGTCTCTTTTACTTATGGTACTCTGTAAGGCACCATCAGCACTAGGGCCTGGATTTTAAGCTTAATTTCCACTTGTAGGAGGCACTTGCAAAAGAGGAAAAGGAACTTTTTGCCAATTCCCTCTTCTCACTCTGACCCCAATCTTATTTAGGGGAGGAGTCCATGATCTGCAACAATGGAGGAATCATTGGGGGTACAGATGGTTGCAGGAGGAGAGGTAGAGCAAGAAACTGACTATTTGCATAGTGCAGTTATGCTCATGCCATATAGGACCCAAGTCTACATTAGCAACATGAACAGCAATAAAAGTATCAAGCCTACTGTTTGTGTACCACTTGAGAAGCATCAGAGGAATGAGAAACATAAGAGCCTGCTTCAAGGGAGATTGCTTGAGCTACAGGGGCCAGGGGCAAATCAGAGGTATTCGCTAGCATGCAGGGTTTAAGCTCATCGAGGTTCTATGTGTTTGGAAAGCTCCCATCTTTCCCAACTTTCATATGGAGCCACAAAAGGTCTTTGCCTTTTCTAGTCCTATGCTAACGAAAGCTCTCCCCCTTCAACCTAACATGGCTCTCTCCTCATATTAACTGCAATCTGCTCTCACAATAATATCTCTACACCTGTGCCCTGACTGCAAAGCAAATTTGATTTTGAAAGCAGCTTTTCAGTTAACCTCCCCCATCTCTAGGCCATTAGCATGCATTGAGTGTTCTTGCCTTTGAGGGGCCTGTCAAAGGAACTGTTCTGTTTCAACTGGACTGTTGTTACCAGCAAACAGAATCTAGGAAGAGCTCCCCTGCCCACAGAGCAAGGTAGGTCAGTGGCTACAAAAACCATCACCAGATTCATCACTGAGGCATTACCAAAAAAAGCTGCTATTTGATAAAGGAAAAAAGAATTTAGAATAAATTACTTCCCTGCACAGCAATCTAAAGGTACTTCATCTACATTGGCCAAAGCTAATCAGTGTATTCATACACAAGCCAATCCAACGTAATATGAAAACTATGTACCAAATTTGCATTCAAGAAGGATAGCTGATGCATAACCATTTTGCAGGCATTCATTAAGAGTCTCGGCATTGTTTCTCTTGATAAGAATTTTCTAAAACAAGGGGAGAATAAAATATATTATCATGTATATATTTCTTTTTTTTTATGTTTTAAAAGTCAATTCTTTCTGTTCAAATATTTTTACAGTCCCTTCACATATGGCATACGCAACACTTAATGGCATGAGACAGTAAAAGAAATTAATTCATTTGGAATTGCTTGCAGGTCCAGCCTTGCCTAGAAAGGGACAAATAGTATTTCTAACACGCTTTCTTGAGATTCATATAAAAGCTTCCATGTGGTGACTGAAACAAATAAGGATACTGGAAAGGTGAAGTCTGAAAGCAGTTCTGTGATGGAGAAGTGGCAAGGCATCACACCCAAAAGGAGCATGGAGATACCTTGACAGTTACTCTGTGGAAATGGAAAGCAGACCCATCCTTAGTACTAAAGAAGGCAGACACTGCAGGATAAAAGACTGCCTTTCTATAAAGGAATCTGTTTCAGGAAGCTTCCCACCAAAAAAAAAAAATCAGTGAAGCACACAGGTAAGCAGAGTGGGGGGGGGGGAGTAAAAAGAAGCCTATAGTTTTTTTCAACAGCTTTTTAAAAAAATGAATCTTGCAGTTTCTTAGCAACTGTGGTCTGTTCTTAATACAAATGTGCCCCTGTATATGGATGTGTGTGTTTTACAAAACATAGTAGCATTACACTGACAATTTTACATTTTCTGTTGTGTGCATTATCTTATACTTAGGCTGCAGTTCAATGAAATGTACAATAAAGTTTGAGATATGTAATTAAGGCATATGAGCCTTTAACATTTATGAAGCTTAGATGTTTAAAAATGGTTTTCCTTATCCACATATTCCATGCATTTAAAAAGTCCATTAATTCACTTCCAAATTCACTTCACTGGAGAGGGCACACACACCATCAAGGAATCTTTAGAGCTTCAGCCTGGATGAGGTGGAGAGTTGAAAGGATGCTGGAAGAAACAGGTAATCTGGCGATTGTATGTCAGCAACACACAAAGTACAGCAGTGACACCTGGCTGCCTGATGGGACTGGACTAGAAAGATCAACAAATGAGACCCATGGTGTGAAGAGCATCACCATACTCTCTGTCCTAAGAAAAGAATAACCGTAGCACTAATTATCCACATTCCACTGTTGGAAATAATTCCAGTAAAAATGCACAGTGCTGTCAGAATCTTCTCACATCATTCTGTGTAATCTTGAACCCGGAAGGGAAGTAACTTTCTTCATTTCAAGCTTGTTTCTTATTTGACTGCTTATACTCATCAATACTCAGATTCCCCCAGTTTAAGAAGAAAGATAAAGCAGCACTCAGGAGAGGAGCCCTCTGCCCCTTCCCAAACCACACAGAAGCAAATAATAAGAGGATCATATTTGCAATACAGCTAAGATAATATTCCAGTAGAACTGGTCATTTTCTTCCCCAACAGCTCTCCAGGCTGCATTCTTCTTACTTCAATCTAATAAAAGGCCTGATGTCTCAGACTTTCTAAAGAGAGCTTACTAGACATCTGCAAGGGCTTACCATGGGTTTAAGTTTTGGTTACGTTAGGTGACATACAGACTACACACTGAAATGGGAGTAACTTGTTTTTAAATCTGTGTAAATTGTAGAAAGATGTTTTGCTCTGTAATTTTGTGTCTCAGCAAAGGATTCAGGATTGAAAAAGAACAAAGTACATAGAGTCATTCTAAAAAACTCAAAAGAATTGAATCTTCAGTATACCTGATATCACACTAAAATATCTGTTTTCTTGCAATGGTTCCAAGAGAATCATCACAATAACAGCTTTTGTGTTCAACATAGTCCAACTAAAACATAACCCACAATTATTATTTAAACTTGTGCTCTAAGTATTGGTCTAGTACTTTTTCCTGTACCTATCTTGGTACATAATACCACATAGAATAAAAATCGGAAAGGCTGTGATTGGCTCTTTTAGGAAATTAAATTTTCTTGAATATGTTAGTCAGCAAAATATTCAGCTAATTTAGTAACCAAAGCCAAACAAGGACATATGCTGCAGGATAAGGTGGTGAGCTAAAATACAAAAACTGTGTTTTTGTTTAAAATATCTTTGTGAAATATAAAAATGTTATTATTCCTCAAGTTTCCCTGATATGTGAGAGAAGAGTCCAAAGTTAATATCTATTGATGGTACAAACAACACTTGACAGGATAGTTTACAGTGATATATTGTGCACTGAATCCTGTCTGTCTTCTTTGGTGAGGCTTCTGACTCCTTCAACTCATCTAGATTTGGGAACCCCAGAAGGGCCTGGCACCCAAGCTCATTCAGCTCATGTTGTAGTAGAAATGGGTGAGTAGAGCAAGGTGATGGACCAACATGGGTAGGAATGAGGCTCCTTGCCAGAGGGTGAGCCCATCAGAGAGGAAGGAAGGAACATAGCGAAGGATAAAAGGAACCTGAAAGTATAGGGAGAGGAGCCAAAGGAAAAGAGCAGAGCAGGAAAGACAACCAAATATTCACCACTGCCATGCAGCCACTTACCTGAAGATGAGAGCACCACCATCACTCAAGATTTCCCAGTGTGGTTCATGCAGGATGGAAATCATCCAACTCTATGATTCTATGAAAGGGATGTCAAGAAGCATCATATAGATCAATTGTGCATGGGCAGGGAATGGACCAGCACCTGCATGACAGCAGGGCTAATCCCCATTTATGCATGACACTGATACTATCTGGGCCCTCTCCTGGCCCTGGCCTGCTTTAGAGCCTCTGATGGCCCGCATCAAGGGAATGTGGATTCTTCCATGTTCCCTTCCTTGCTGTGGTGGCCATCAGATGCGTGGCTGGGCCTCCCCCCACCTGTGATGTTCCTGCAGGAACACAAATTGCCCCAATCAGCTTCATGGTGCTGCAGAGCTGAACAGGATGTTTTCACCCCCTCCACAATGGTGAGCTAACAGCATGCTGCTCTCCCATCATTGTGTGGTGGGACCACTATGCCCCCTGCTCTCCCTTCTACCACAAGGCACAGCAAAACCCACATGCCCCAGAGTTGTGCATGCACATGAACAGCTCTGGGGTGAACCATGTGCACCAAGGTTTTTCTTCCCCTGTGCATGCATGGGAAGTGGCAGCAGCCCAGTATGGCTGCTGCCATGCATAATTGGTCATAGTCTAGCTTTGTACCTTAATGGAAGAATAAAAATTATATTATCAGCAGACTCAGCAATGGGCATAAGTAGAGTTTTGCATTGTCAAGAACCCACATAATAAATTAAACTGTTTTGGTCACATTGTCACAAAAATTATATTGGAGACCTGGAAAAAAATGCAGAACCGGGCAGCCAAAATGATTAAGGGATTAAGGGAGATGACAGAAGTTTATACAATTATGCATGAACTGGAAAAGATGGATAGTTTTTTTCTCCCTTTCAATAATACTAGAACTCAGGCATAACCAACAGTGTTTCAGGATGAAGATTCACAATAGTCAAAAGAAATGATGCCTTTTCTCAAAAGGTTATTTAATTGTTGAATTCACTGTTTGCTCATCATGATGGCCATAATAGGTAGCCATCAGTGGCCTCTAGCTAAAGTGTGGCAATTAAATTTCCATAAAGCAAAGTAACAAATCTCTGACACCCCATGCTAGCAGGTGGCATCAGGGAAAGGTCTTCTACACCAGGGGCAGTCAACCTGTGGTCCTCCAGATATCCATGGACTACAATTCCCATGAGCTGGGAATTTGCTGGCAGGGGCTCATGGGAATTGTAGTCCATGGACATCTGGAGGATCACAGGTTGACTACTCCTGCTCTACAACATTTGCCTTCAGGGCAAATGATTGGTTATTGAAACAGGAAAATAGATTAGATGGTCTGATCCAGCAGAGCTTTTTCCATATTCCTATTTCTGTGAAGAAAGCAGCAATAGAAACATTTAAAGCTTCATTTAAATTTCTGTCTATTTAATATTGACAGATTATCTGAGTACTTACTCCGTTCGACAGAATAAGTGGTATTATTTTAAATAATGCTTCGCAGTTGAGCACAGAATAATACAATGTCATGTTTTTATCACTCACGTCTAAAGTTTACATTTCATTCAAATTGTGTTGACTAAGATTGTTTCTGCACTGAGGACCCACCCAGCCATCATTTCGCAATGACTCCTGTTATTTGGTTCAGGATCGCTCCCCAGACCATTTCCAATTTTGGCATTTGGGCAGTTCTCCCCTCATTTTCCAGGCTGTAAATCAAATTAAGTTTTCCACATTGGGATCAGAAGGAATCAGCCTGCAAACAGATATTTGTGGTGCCCGCCATTTTGCATTTTTGAGCATACCACTTTCCTCATTGCAGCCCTCTCCCCCCTCCCTTCTTCCCTAAGCACTTCCCTCTTCCATATGTCCTATGTCTCTTCCCCCCTCAATAGTGCTCCTTCATTCCAGGTTCTGATTGCATCTCTCCTTCCTCCATGTGTTTTAAAAAAAACAATTATTGTATTATGATGTTTTCCATTTGGCTTGCAGGACTACAAGCTAAACAGAGGCTACAGAAAGTGATCAGGGGGCGCATCTTAAAGGCAAGCCTCAGTGGCCAGCTGGATGCTTCTTGCAGCAGAGGCCTGGCTGCACAGCATACCACCTTCACTGGCTCCACTATTCCTAAAAAAAGGAAGGGAAATTCTTGTTATGTGGGATTCACATTGTCATGTGACCAGCCTTTAAAAAAAAAAAAAGCAGGGGAGATTGTCGGGGTTGATGACAGAAGTGACACTATTGTGTGGGGGGACAATGGCTGCCGCAGACTGGAAAAGCCCGGCTTTTCTCCCTTCTGCATTGCCTAGCCCCATCATAGACCTAGTTATATCCTGCATCAAAAATGGAACATAGATTTCTCCAGATTCTTTGATGTGAGGCAACTGAAGGGGGAAGTTGGGACATCCCTGGGACCATGCCTGAAGGGGGCCAATTCCATGTGGATATGGACAAAAAACTTGAACACTAACAAATATATATCAGAGCCAAATCCCTCATGCGGAAATAGTCTTAAAGTGAACAAGCATCAGATAGACTAATTATGCACAGGAAGTGAGATACAATGGGGCTGGTGTCTAATTTCCTCTTGCCCCAGATGCTGCGTTCCACCAAATGACATTCTAGATTATTATCATTTAACCTTCAAATCTGGTGTTAGAGACTGAGAGGGCAGCAAGTACAAGGAAGCAAGACAGGAAAGTCCTATTCTTCAAGTAAAACGTCATCTACATTTCTTAGAATCCGAGTCTCATTGTGTTGATTGTCATTCATAATTCCCTATTTAAGTGAGTTTTGATGTCACAACTACTGTTAAAAGATCAGATCTGTGCTCATTTGCTTCACATAATTGTTCTTAGACACAGGACAAAATTAAATTCACTCCTCTACCTTTGTATTTTAAAACACTATTTCTTGTTAGTTTATATGTAAATAGTATTCTCCTCATTGTAACATCTTCTGAGGAAACAATTCAAATCACTTGATAATTGTTACTTTAAGTAATGCATTACATTGGAAATGTAATGGTTGTAAAGGGTATAGAATACATTAGAAGGCAATTGAGCGTAATTGCATTCCAGGGACTACTTTTCTGGTGCCTCCAGCTGTTATTTATTTATTTATTTATTTACTATCAAAGACAAGCACAGGTCTTTGATACATCCTTCAGTTGCTGCAGAAAATGTATTGTGATTTCAGGGATCGGTTTTTCTGGATCTAGAATTTTGCTTTAGAAAATGCTGAAACAACCTTAATGAAGTACACTTGAAATAACATGATTTTTTAAATTATTATTTTTATTTTATTTATATCCTGCCTTTCTCCCCAATAGGAATCCAAAGTATCTTACATTGTTCTTCTGTCCTCTGTATTATCTTTAGAAGAACCCTGTGAGGTAGCTTAGACTGAGAGTATGTGGCTGACCTAAGCAAATATCCATGGCAGAGTGGGAGCTGAACTTGAATTGCCCAGATCCTAGTCCAGCCCTTTAGCAACTATACAATTCTGGGTTGGATTCAGACAAAACTTTTTATAACAGACTGGCAGTTCATCTTTTCTTCTACAGATCAATCTTAAGTCATTTCCTTAGAGTTCCCAATCCTCCATTGCAGCACTTCATGGAGATCATTGAGTTGCAGTGGGAAGGGTGATGCAAGGAAGTTGTATTCCACTGGATCCAATCCTATTTTTTCCAGAGAAAATCCACTACATAAAGACCCTTGCCTTACTTCCAGGTGAAACCTCATTGGTTAATGGAGGCCCCCTCTTATTTTGGAGTCAGTTGTTTTAATAGGTACCCTCTTTTAAGCCTAAGTGCCAGGGAGATATAAAATTTGGGGAGTTGCATAAAGGCACCTGGGTACATTAACCAATGCCGGATTCCTCTTTTTCCTTTTTCCCTTTTTAAACTCAGTCCAAAAGGGCACCCAAGTTATTATTTAATGCTCCATCCTGTTTCAGGAGCAATCTTGACTCACCCAGACATTTGTGTCAATGCAGATCTGGCTTACTTTAACCTAATTAATAGTTAAATTTAATAAATAGTTACATTAAATGATGTAATTCAAAAATGTCATACTAATGAAATGATGTAACAGTATAATCTACCCTGAGTTGGTTAAAACAAGACAAAATAGAATTTTAATAAATAATTAATAATAATGATAACAATGATAATAATAAATCATGTTGCCTCACCCAGGATCTTTTTGCCCATTTTGTTCACAATAGCCTAATCAAGGTGTTTCCTCCATTTTTCCCCCACCAAAGTCTGACAGTTACCTTCAAACTGCTCAGGCAAATTAAAACCATATCTCAGACCTATCATGTTCCTGTCTTGTGCCTATCATGTATGGGACCCTTCCCCCCAAAAAAGACCATCCTAACTTGGGGGAAAGTGTGTGCCAGGTTTTCCTACTACTTGGACAGACATTAACAAGATACACAGCAATCACAATATCACAGCAAAAATACCATGTAGGATAAACGATGCAATACATTAAATTAGCACTCTTAGTGAGTTCAATAGAGGTGATTTCAAAGTAGTGGTCTTTTTGCTAATATTCTTTAATGTTCTATATATTTCACAGCAGCATGGACATACTAACATGGACATACTAACAGTTTGTAGCAATCTTCTGTATGTTTCTCATGGCAGCCTGAATATATAATCAGCAGGCAATCAACAAATCAGCATCAGCAAACAAGCTGATTTTGATTTTAAATCTTCTTCAGTGTAAATTACTATAATACAAATAAATATGCTCATAAAAATGCAAAGAGCCTAACACAATATTTTAAAATATTGTTGCAAATACAAATCCGCATCCACATAGATAACAAGAATTAACAAAGGAATGCTAGCTTATGAAATAGACCTACAGGAATCAGAAATATATTTTTTAATTATCTTCCAGTCTCCATCAAACTTCTCACAGTTCCAGCTCAGAAAGCTCAGCAAAATAATACATTCTAGTTTATATCTCCCTCTAATGGGCTGAATGGACTGTTGCCTTAAACCAGTCAAACTGTACTTTGTTGCAAATAGTATTTATTTATTTGATTTTATATTGCCCCTCTTAGTGGTTGCCATCTCAGGGCAGTGAAAAAGATGATCATCATTCAGTACAATAAAATTAATAAACAATTAAAAATAAAATTAACAGTTAACACAGCAGGACCATTTGAGGACCATAAATTCTGGCAGCCAGCAGCTAGTCAGCTTCAGGACACCTCCATGAATACATAGTTTAGAAGAGGGAGGGAACAAGAAAGAGGTGGGGAGCCAGTTAACTGTCACTCTGGCAGGAGAAAAAGAGAGAGAGAAGAAATTGTAGAATAAATTTAGGTGTAAGAGACCAAGATGGTGGTGAATTATAATCAGATCTCCCTTCTCTTTAAACAGCAGCTAAAATGGGAAATCCAATGGATTGAGATTGGTGAGGAAAAATTCTTTCATGACCTTTCCTGATATAAATGAGCCCCTTGTATTATATTAAATATGCAGTTTTGAGGATATGGAATAAATACAAGATGAGGCTTTGCCAAAACCACCATTATGGATATCAACATAAGAAGCTTTTTATAGATGGGAAATGGTAAGCAAGGATAAATGGTAACCTATAAAGACATTTTGGTTTCTGACCAAGGAGAGTGGAAAATGAGATCATGGGAAGACTTAATAAAAGAGGATGTTAATTGCCAAGGTTTAAACTGGATACAAAACAGTTTGGCTGTGAAGAAACCATGACTCCTGCTGAGGTAGATTTATACATGAATGATGACCATGTGAGAGCAAAAATGTATAAACAAGTTCACCCAGCTGGCTGCATATGGGGGGAGTGCAGAATTGAACCTGGCTTGCCAGATTAGAAGTCCACACTCCTAGCTACTACACCAAACTGTTGGAAATGTAAGCAACACAAAGGGGGTATTCTTCACACCTTAGTCAGACATGGACAACTTCTATTTGGCATAATGTTGATTGGCATAAGGTTGATGGACCTGGCGATGCTCTGCAACGCCAGGTCCATCAACAACAAAGCTTCCACCCTGCAAGCGTATTTCGCAGAGCAGGGGGTAGACCTGGCGTGCCTGACGGAAACCTGGACCAGGGACGGCGAAACAGTCGCCCTTAAAGAGCTAACCCCGGCTGGGTTCTCCGTCCACCATCATTCACGGACTGTGGGGCGGGGAGGGGGTGTGGCAATTCTGATCCGTGACAACATCTCCTTCAGGGCTCTCTCTGCGCCGAAAATTCCAGGAATTGATTGTGTTGGCCTCGGGTGGGGTACAACCGAGAGCGTGGCCATCTGGGTGGTGTATCGCGCGCCCAATGCACCTCCAGATGCCCTGCCAGCCCTGCTAGAGGCGGCGGCCGCGTGGACATTACAGTCTCCTAGACTGTTAATCCTGGGGGACTTTAATGTCCATGCGGAATTGCCACCCTCTGGCAATGGGCTGGACCTGGTGTCGGCCATGCCTGTATGCCAATGTGCTGAAGCAAAATGTCTGCACCCAGTAGGTGCAGCACCAAGAGAGCAGAAATTTAGTCAAACAGGAACCAGAATCAAGTGAGATTCCTTCCTGAGTCAGTTAACCAGCCATGTGATTTACGTATTCAGCTCTTAGTAAAGACATATCTATCAGCACAATCCTCTTTGGAGCAAGGTCTGTATATAACTCAGTAGCTAACTGGTTAATGCCCCTGCCACACACTTACTGAGTCACTAAGTATGAATGGGGTTGTTGTTGTTCTTTCTAGCCCCATAGAGCTTGGGATGATCCCATTCCTTGCCCCACCCCTATTTCCATCATATCCAAGCCAAATTAAAATGCTAGAGGACAGCAATGGCCCGATAATACTAACCTCAGTAATATGCAGCAGCTTAGGAAGGAGGAGAATCACAAAAGCAAAGATTTGTTTCCTGTAGTTTTGGCTGTTACATAGTTTATCAATTATAGGAACAGACTCTTTGCTCCTTTGAACCACGTTTTGCACTTTCATTAGTCATGTCAGCTTGACAACCCTCTCATTACCAGGACAGAGGGGGGAAATAACTTTAGTGCTGCACAAGGACTCCAAGGTGACCTTCCTCTGCACAAATTGCACTTATGCAGAAAATGAAGACACTTCTTCCCTTGCAGTCTGTTTCTCATCCTAGCACATTGCTCACACACAATTACTACAGATACTTGCTGTCCCATTTTTCTAGCTCAAATTTACCCCTCTTTATTCATGCTTACTATTCATTCCAAGCTACAGTGACAAGCAGAAGTAAATAAAAAATCAATAGCAACCGGTCCTACTGTCATTTCTAGTCTATGTTACTTAATGTCACTTGTCTTGCATGTTTGTTACAAGCAACAAGCTTGGACAGGTGAATAAGGATTGATCCAGGCAATGTGTCAGATGTTTGCCCCAGGTGTGTTTTAGATTTGGTGGGAGGAGACTACCTGGATTGATTATGCACAACAGGAAATCTCATAAAAAGTCTGCAAAAAAATGTTTGCTTTTTTGATTCTGCATGTGGCAGTGGTTTTGCCATGGAAAACCCATCAGAGTATTTTTGATCATGCATGGCACTCACCCCTCATGGCATTTTCTGCATTGTTTCCTCACAGTATTGTAAACTTACAATTCCAATTAGGCACTGCCAGCAGCATGTGTCAGTCGGGTGTCATTGCTGCTGACCACAGCCTACCAATGAGCTCCTAGCACAATGAATGAAGTAACCTCCCACTTGCTAAAAGCTCTCTCAAATGCATAATCCTTTACTTCAGTCTACTATGGTATGCAAAAAAAAAGCCACTTTAAAAATGGGCAATTTAACAGCATCAGTGATCTGGCTTCGATGAACAACTGTGAGTGCATAACCACCCCAGGAGTAAAAGTAGAATTGGCAAGAGGCCTGAAGAAAAAGATCCTGTCCCTTCAACAAAGGCTCAATTGGTGGAAATGGACACTTGAAGGTTTTCATGTCATGGAGGCAAATAACATCATCTGATAAATAATATCCCATTAAACCTCTTTTAAGGGACAGGACTCTTTTTCTTCTTCATGCCACTGGCAACCCTAAAATGGTATATTGTGTTACTCAAACTGAACAGAATGGAAGAATATCCTTTTAACAGAAGGGAGTGGAGGAGTAAAATGTTCACCAATTACAAGGTGAAGAGTTCACTGCTGTGCTTAATGCATAACTTAAAACTGGAAAGCAAAATGAATGAATGAAAATGAAATGGGTTTCTGACGTGTTGCAGGGGAGAATAAAATAAATGTTGAGCTATAATTTAAAAGCAGGAATAGTTTCTGGTATGGAGAAAGGAGCTGTGTTTTTCACCAGTCCACAGAAATTTCTTGCACAAGGAAACTTCAGTAGTAGTAGGTGGCTTATATTTAGGTACTATGTGATATTGTGAGTTTTCCCACAACAGCAATACTTGTCATGAGATAGTTAGATCCCCTTCAAAAACTAAGCTTATTATGCATATTCCACACAGAGAAAACTGTCTGAATACACTACAATTCATAATTTAACAGGACTTTCTGCTTTCAGATATGCTAATAACATAGCAAAGGCCCACACAAAATAGACAGGACACTGCAAACTGGGAATGCTTGGAGCAACAATCTCCCTTGATGTTCCAATCAAACAGTATATGACAGAAAAGATGGAGCTCAAGATTTCTAGCCGTGACATGGCAGATAGTGGGTTTCAACTATTGGATATCATAGTGCAGAGATGTGGGTCACTTTGCAATGAAAATGCAGAACTAATACCTCCTAAACATGTATGGAATACAAACATTAATTATTAAAGCATGCTAATTAAACACCCTTATGTTCTATTGTCACATTATTGTCATAGAGGAGGCATTTCTGCAGCATATCTCCTTTCTATTTCACTAAGGCAGGAGTCTCCAGCATGGTGCCTTTCATGGCACCATCAAATGTTTTTTAGGGAATGAGTGGGGCCAGGTAGAGGTCTTGCCCAGCAGGGCTTCTGGCTGGCCACTGAAGTTCTGATTGGCTATGAAGATTAAAATAATAATAATAAGAGTTTATTTTTATACCCCGCATTTCACTACACAATGGAGTCTCGAAGTCACTTACAATTTCCTTGTCTTCATTTCCCCACAACAGACACCCTGTGAGGTAGGTGAGGATGAGAGAGCTCTGACAGGATTGCTCTGTCAGAACAACACTACCAGGGCTGTGATGAGCTGAAGGTCATCCAGCTGGCTGCATGTGGAGGAGCAGGGAAGCTGCTTAACCATTCCTAACCATTACACCAAGAGGCTCTAGTTTCAGTAGCAGCAGTCATCACAGTGTTTGTTTTATTCTCTCTACCCCCCCTTTCCAAGTGTATTTTTAATTATCCCTCTTCTCTTGTGCACTGGGGGCTTCCATTTTGTAGCTGGCTCATCCTCCTGAAGTAGACTTTTTTAGGTTGTACCTGCCATCATGTGTCAGAATTATAAAAGTTCCCACAAACTCAGAATGGTTGGGGACCTCTACACTACTGTAACATGAGAAGACTCTGGGTGTCTGGAAGGGTCCTACACATTAGCATCTCCTTAGCTTGGAAATTGCCACCAGCCCTCACAGAAAGTTAACTGGATTATTCTTAGTGTGGGGTGGAGCCTCTAGGAGGGCACCTCCCATGTGTCTTCTCGGGTAACCTGAGCAACTTGCTGAGGGATTCAAGGGTCAAACTACATGTGGTTTTAAACTTCTGTAACTTGAAATCCAGATGTGTAATTTAGCCATAAAATAACCTAGAAGAGTTGATTTGGATCAGAGGTAAAGTGTTGAAGAAGAGAAGAGAAGGTTAACTCTCTAATCTGTGTCATTTCCCCAATCATTAATGCATCCATCCCTGGATACTAAACACAAATTAGGAACAAAAAAGCATAGTTAGTCTGTAATATGTGTGTTGCCAACTGGGGAAACAGAAGGGGGGGGGGAGTTAACATATCTTGTCTAATGCTGCAGCCTCAATCCATATTGGGTGTTTGTAGCTACTTCTTGGGGCCAAATGATGTATTTGGCATTTCAGACACCAAATTCAAGTATTGTGTGTCATTAGAGCCCTTAAATTTTGCATTTCAAATTCTATTGGTAAATATTTGGTAAATGTAGTCTGATAATTGCTATGGTTCCTAGAACATTTCTTTCCCAGATGCATTTTAAAGAAAAATACAGAACTGCAGCATTTTTGAAGCATTTTTCTAAATATAGTATTTCAATGGAACTTACTGCATTATTGATTCAGCCAAGTGTGGGAATCTTATACATTTCTAATCAGTACATGACACACACAGGGTGGTATGGAATTTGAGGATTTGCTCTAGAAACATCAGCACTGCTTCATTGTCTTTCTTTTTTGCATTATGTATTTCTGGAAAGTGTTTAAATGTGTGTGTGTAGATATCAATAAATCAGTTCTGCAGGGCCTGTAAGATGGAGCGGTTCCACCAGGCTTATCATCTAGGCCTCAAATAATGTCCACCAAGGAGGCTGGCCTCACCGCTGGGAAGAGGAGGAGAGTCAGAAGATTGACTCCTTGCCAAAAGGGCTCCTCTGTATGGGAATTTTAGTTGGGGGTGCTATTTGTAATAATTGTAATTGTTTTAAACTTTAATTAGAGCCTCTTGTGGTGCAGAGTGGTAAGGCAGCTGTCTGAAAGCTTTGCCCATGAGGCTGGGAGTTCAATCCCAGCAGCCGGCTCAAGGTTGACTCAGCCTTCCATCCTTCCGAGGTCGGTAAAATGAGTACCCAGCTTGCTGGGGGGTAAACGGTAATGACTGGGGAAGGGAATGGCAAACCACCCCGTATTGAGTCTGCCATGAAAACGCTGGAGGGCGTCACCCCAAGGGTCAGACATGACTCGGTGCTTGCACAGGGGATACCTTTACCTTTACCTTTAAACTTTAACCCTGTATGTTGGTTTTACTGTTGTTACCTGGCCTGAGTGATCTGGAAGTGATCTGAAATAAAAATATTATTATTATTACTATTACTATTATTAATGATTGCAATGAAGACATCTTATCTGAGGAAATGTGCATGCGTATAAATGCTTCTACCCAGAATAAAATTTCATTGGTCTTCAAGGTGCTGCTGGAATCACAAGGCATACTAGTAATTATATTTTTGGACCTGTGTTCTATAAAGCATGTGATTAATTTATATAGATACAAATTTAGCCTGGACAAAGAATGAATTTCCTACTTTGCACTCTCATATAGTTGGTCTGAAAGCAGAAAAAAATGCAATTAATTTCTATCACAAAATAGGAATTTCTAGATTACATAGGTTAGGTTGAATCACTGATCCTGCAGAATGAACAATCATGGAAAACATGGATAGCAGCTCTCAGTGGAGGCCTTCCTAAAGGCCTGAAAAGCGATAATTCCTTGAAGGGCACTTTCAATATATTTAAAATACCTGTGGACATCACAATTTTGATCATTTTATTATTACAATTGTATTTAAATGCTTGGGCTTTGCAGCAATGGTTAATTTTTATAAGTTTAATTGAGGACATAATAGAATGGGGTGTAATTCCACAAGGAGGCGTAAAAACTTGCACCATCTCCAGCTTGCAAATGTATGGTTGGAAGCCACACATTTGCAAGCTTCCTGATGGGAGACCCCTCTCACATTTTCCCGCCTCCTTGTTGTGGCTTTCTGCCTCCCAATGAGGTAGCAAGGGAAAACAACATGAACTTTGCACCCTTCTCCTTGGCTTGTCAATCAGCACAAGGCACCAATCCCTGCACACAGCAGTTGTATCAGGGACTCAAACTTCCTTCCCCCAAATCCCCCCAATCTTTTAAAGTGAATTTCCACATTGCTATGAAGAAATGCCACAACAAAGAAGCATTCCGTGCTCTTTTTGGGATTCTTTGTGCAATTGTCTCTATTTATGTTTGGGTAGATTTGTGATAGGCTGACTATGGTAACTGGACTCCAATGAATGATTGTGTGTTCACAGTAGTGTTTAAAAACAAAGAGCATGAATACCTAATTGATTGGTAGAGGTTTGCTTCATCACATGCCACCCCTCCCCTTTCCCTATTCATACCCCACCACCAGAAAATGCCAACGGGAATGTGTTTTGGCTGTTTGATCCCAAAATGACTGGGCACAGTGAGGAGAATCTTTGCAGTCCTGCAGCAATGCGGACCATGCCATTTGAAAAAAAAATCGCAATCAGGAAATTGAGATAGGAGGGCAGGTGAGTGGGTAAGCAAAATGCTCCCGAGACTGTTGCATGTTTTCCCCCCCACACAGGCTTGCCCTTGTTTGCTCCCCAGATCACTGCATGTCAAGAAATGGTAAATTGAGTTTTGGAGTCTTCCCTCATTGCAGAGCCAATTTGATTAAAACGCATGCCAGCCACTGGAGAGCTCCGGGTTGCTGCTGGCGTCATGTGGAAGTAGTCCAAGAGCAATGAGAGGTTGTGTTGGGGGCAAAATCCTCATGCAGAATCAGTCTGGGACATGATATTCCAAAGGAATACTGGAGCAAAGCAAGTATTTTTCCAGAGGGAGTTTGAAAGTTCAGAAGGTCCTATTCTGGGCTTTCCCAGGCACTGAGTTCTTAGCCAGAAGGAAAGTGGGCCCTGCAAGCTGATCTTAGCGGACAACCTCAGAACAGATAGTTGTTTATTATTGTTCTCTTGTGTTATTTTCCCCCACTAATTAACTCAGGAAGTTATCTTGGCTAATTCCATCAGCTTTTGTGCTAATGCCTCATGTCAACCATCAAATTTGTTTTATCAATCGATCAATGTAAATTGCAGTTTTTCAACAACACAAAAAGTGTTGAAGCATTTGTCCTCTAATCTTTATTATTCAATTAATTTTCCCTAATTTCCAGTATAAACCTTTCAGGGGAAGTTTAATCAGACATTTAATTCTGCGCTCAACAGGAACCTCAGTGGGTTATAGAAAGTAACAATTTGCTTTCTGATACATAAGGTAATTTTGGGGAATCAGTAATGCACTATACCTTTGAATCTGACAAAGATCTTTAGACCTGGGGGGGGGGGATTATCTGTAATGGATACATAATATTAATACTAATTTACCTCAGTTGATCCTTTGATAAGCAATCATGTTAAGATGATATATGGGGATTTGTTGTAACACACTGTCCCTCTTGTCCCAAAGATTCAAATTTGGTAATGATGTTGTACTGTGCTGTTACTGTTCACATATGTTGAGCATCGGGAATACAGGCTGTTGGGTGAAGCAATGAAACTACTCAGTTTGCATATTGAGAGTAGTGTTTATAGCTAGTGACTGAGTGGAAAAACTGGGTAGGGTGTGGAGCATGAGGCCTAGTTGTTTTTATATCTCCAAGGACTGAATTGATGAAAGGCTTCAGATGAAGACATTTTTGGCTGGTATGGCCCCTTTATGGACCTCACTTCCTGTGGAGTAGTTAGCTCCACCCAGACCTTGAAATGAAGCTGCTTATCTCAGATGGAGAGAAGGAAGGCCCTAAGAATGTTTCTTCCCACTGGAGACTACTTTTGAGGGATTGTGACTAGACTAGTTTCACCAAGAAAAGAGCACTTCTGGGACAGTGACTATTGGGCCTTCAGTTGGGAAAGGAAAGGAATTTGAGGGTGGATATGCCATAACCTATGTGCAAAACTATATTTTCACTGTTATAATAAATAAATATTTTGCTTAAGCCACAGTGTGTATGTGAGGGGGTGCACGCTTTAAAAAAGGAAAGAAAGTCTTAAACTTGCTGTTATTTCCAACATTCAGAATACACATGAGTAAATTTGCGGAAGTCTGTTGTATAACCAGATGTCTGCATTTGCAATCTAACAAATGTCCATTTTTTTCTGGACACAATTAAAACTGCAAGTTAATATTAAGGTCTTCAGTGCTTTGGAACCATGTTAATTCTGATAGGTGTTACAGTTTTGCAATTAAACAATGAGTCCAGAATTAAGATTCTTTCAAGAAGTAAAACCTTTACTTAATTTTCAGATATATAGAATAGGTATCTAACTGGTACAGTGTAAACCTATTCACTGGTCTGCAGAAGATCAGAAGAGAGGTCTATATTGTTCCGGTTATATTATCTGTTCTGTGTATTTGAAAATTAAATACAAGTTTTACTTCTTGAAAGAATCTTCAGTCTGGACTAGTTCATATTTGCAAAACTGCAACATCTATCAGGTTATGGTGTCCAGATGAAACACTGAAACTAAAGAGAGAACCAATGAAACACTGAAACTAAAGAGAGAAAGACATCAGAAAAAAAGACTGGTACCGCCCTAGATCTTAGATTGGGAATAGCAATGGAAATTCAAGATGGAAATGCTTCTCAAAAGATGATACAGACAAACCAGCAGACAACTCAGCAAACTGGGATAAAACATGGCCACGACTTACCAAGCAGCCATCATTGAAATGGCTGCAGGTAGGCAGAGGAAGAGGGTGCTCTTTTGTGGAGCGTCAGGGGCAGGGGAAGCAGGGTGTGTGTGCCCTGCAGGGGGGAGGAGAGGTGCATGCATGTGGTGGCTTTATAAGGTGTCATATGAACTGGGGCCAGCCTCTTCCTCCACGGCAGCCAAGAAAGGAGCTTCCCTCCCACCTGCCCTTGTTGTTGATTACTGAATTTATGAAAATGTTTGATATTAAAAAATGGAATGTTCAATTACTGTTATAATGGTTGTTTCTGCTTTGATAATTTGTCACAACTGTGGGAGGGCAAGGGGAAGGAGCCTATAATAAAGGGGAGAATATGGAGGGGGGGGGTAGAAGTACTCCCTAGAAAAGGTACCTTGTGAGAAAGGCTGCAGTTTGGAATGGGCTGACCTGGATGGGAAGGCTCCAGGAGTGCACCAGTAGAGCCAGGTGAAAGGGGATGGGCTGAAGGAGGTCTCCGCCTCCTGAAGCATTCCCTGATTCTCTCTACCGGATAGATGCCCAACAGCAAGGGGATCCGTGGGCTTGACTGTGGGCCAGGACAGGATCCCCAAGGCGTCGCTGAGGTTAGAGAATTGGGTTGGATTACCCAGAGAAATATGGTGTAGTCATTTTGCCTTGCCAGCCAACACATGGGTGTTAATAAAGTTGTGGCCTGTTTGCCAAAAAAGATTTTTTATTATGAGCCTTATTCCTTATCTACATGCCCGCCTGCAAGTCAAAAGCAACAGGAAAGCAAAAGTAGTTATCTGTCTGCTTGTACAAGATGATCGACTCATCAGCATAAGAAAAGAATGAATAGTAAAAGGTATGTGGCAGGCCTTAAAATGGCAGGCATAACAAAGACTGAATGAATATGCAGACTTAAATAGTGAATTGTACCTGCTATGCAAGCTCTATGGGATAAGGCAGCAAAGGGGCCAGGAAATGCATCAGCATGTGATCTCTCTTGGAAATTGTAGAACAGTTTAGAAGAATTGGGGAAGAAATTAAAGACAACCATGTAGTTATATTATTATGTAGCCTTCCTGAATTATTTTCTCGAAGCCAGTTCAGAACAAGAACTCAATCTATAATATGTTCAAGGAAAGTTAATAGATGAGTAAAACTGTTGAAAGAATACCAGAGTGGGTAAGGAGGTTGAGAGAATGGAGACAGCATTTAAAGCAGCTGAAAACAACAAACAGGAAACTGAAGTCAGGCAGTATTTTCAGTGCAAGAAAGCTAGAAAGACAAGAAAGATTACTGAAGTTGAAAAGTTGAGCAAAGGAAGCATGTCTCTGGAACAATTTTTTAAAGGGATAAAGATCACCACAGCTGAGACTACAGAGGAAAGTTGAGATGGCTGCTTCATAGTTACCCAAGAAAAGGAGGAACATGGATGATGTATAATTCAGGAGTCACAAGACCAGTGACCAAGAATGCCTCATGGAAATTGATTACACAATGAAAGACAAAATTGTCCTCACCGATGGAAAAATCACCTCTGTTGAAAGAGCAAGACAGCAGTTTTGAACTGTAGTATGCCATTCAAGTGCATGTGCACCACAGCAGTAAAGAATGTTTTGTATATGCCATAACTAGAAGGGGGTTTACTCTCAATAAGAAGCCTGGGGGGGACAGGGGGCAGAATGGCCTTTCAGTGTATTTCTGTGAGAAAGAGTGCACTATCTGGAATGGTCAAAACATTCTGGCAAAGGAAATCTCAATCTCAAATGACTATATAAACGAGTGAGTTGTGATAGAGAATAATTAAACCAGAACAGCAAAACTCCCATGATAGGTGCATTTATTTATGGCACATATGCCCAGCATGCAGATATCAGAGGCAATAAAGGAACTTGTAAACAAGGACTTGACAAAGGATTTGGTGATAACTAAATTCCCAACACAAATGAAATGTTTATCTTGAATTAAATCTAAGAAAATGGAAGAGAGCCAAAGCAGGAAGAGACCCATTGGTACTAATCCATAGTGACCAATAGTTGCTAGATTCACCACAATGTACACCATAAAACAAAGGGATAAGATGCTGGAAAGAAATGTAAAGGTTTTGTAACAGCAGTCAGTAACGACTTCCAGTGCAAACAGGGCACAATCTATTGCAGATTGATAATGAGGAAGAATTGATTAGCAAGGAACTGCAAACCTACCTTAAACAACAAGGTATTCAATACGTGATGACAACACCATACATCCCCAGGGTGGCAGAGATGAAAAATCAGACACCCATGGAGATAGCAAGAAGCATTCTAATGGATGCTGGTCTTTTAAACAAGTTTTTGAGTGAAGCCATAATGAGAAGCACTTCTTTATATAATAGATTGCCATCCAAAGGAATTGAGATAACCCCATATGAGATTTGGCATGGAACGAAACCTGCATCAGATCATATTAGAGTATTAGGTTGCAGAGCCTTCATACATGTGAGAAATGCTCTAAACTGGGAGACAGGGCAAGTCTCAACAAGTATGGATGAAAGTGAGAAACAAGATGAACATACAGATCACATGACTAAGACAAAGGGAGAAACTACCACAACAATTCCTGACAACCAAGAATGTGATTAGCCTGTCCAGGATTCAGAACTTGTACTTAGTATTGGGATATCTGGTTAATATAGAAGTAGAAATGAGAGTCCAGTAGCACCTCAAAGCCTAATACAATTTGTGGTTGGACAGGATACTTTGAATTATAGGATTGGAATGTACCTCCAGGATCATCTAGTCCATTCCCCTGCTGAATGCAGGAAATTGAAAATTATCTACCCACCCACAGTGACCCCAATTACATGTCCAGATAATGCCCCCAACCCCCCCCCCCCGAATCCCTGGTCTCCCTCATCTGGAGGAAATTTACCTTCTGACCTGAAAGTGGCAATCAACATTTCCTGGGCAAACAAAAAAAGGCCACAAGAGCCAAGCTCAAACACAATCCCTTCTGCCCAGCCACTTACAATCTCCCTAAATTCACAGAATCTGCATTTATGTCAGATGGCTATCTAGCCTCTGCTTTAAAACTTTAAAAGAGGGACAACCCACCACCTCCCAGGGAAGTCTGTTCCACTGAGGAACCGCTCTTTCAAGAACTTCTTCCAGAAATTAATTTCATCCCATTGATTCTGGTCTGATCCTCAGAGGCAATAGAAAACAACTCAACTCTATCCCCTATGTCAGTGGGCCGCAACCTTTTACAGGCTGCGGATCGGTGGCAGCATGGAGGGCGATTGCCCGGCCGCGCGTGCCGCGCATGCGCGGTCGCACACTCGCAATGTGCATACGCGGCCAGGCCACGCATGCATGCACCATGAGTGGCCAAAAACACATGTGTACGCACTTCTGCACATGCATGCATGCGTGCAAGTGCCGCGCATGTGCATTTTCGGCTAAGCATGGTGCGAACGCACATGCACGGCCCTGCTTCCCAATTCCCCCCTCCCACAGAAAGAAGCTTGCCGGGCCGCAAGCTTGCGGCCCGGCTTTTTCTGACGCACATGAGAATACACTCTGAGTACAGAACTTAATGATAGCGAAGAGTGGTGACTTTAGGGACATAACATAGGATATAATTTATACATATTGGTTGGAGCCATAAGTTACAGTCCCCACTTAACCATTCAGCTACACATTATAGAGAGTGCTATATAGTGTATTATTATAATTTTGACCACTGAGGAAGACCCGGAAGGGTCGAAACGCGTTTGGTCCTATGTGTTGTTAGTTCAGTATAGTTTTTAAGATGTTTTTAGTCTGTTTTTAACTGTGCACTATAATAAATAATTAACAAGTGAAAATCAAATATCGAAGACTCACAAATCTATTTATGGATTGAAACAGGCAGCATGGGCATGGAATGGGGGGGGGGGGAATCCAGCTAGTACTTATGTAAAAACAATTCATTAGAAGCAAAGCAGACCCATGCCTTTATCCCAGAAAGAAAGAAAGAAAGAAAGAAAGAAAGAAAGAAAGAAAGAAAGAAAGAAAGAAAGAAAGAAAGAAAGAAAGAAAGAAAGAAAGAAAGAAAGAGATGGGCTTCTATACTTGCATGTGTGGATGCTATTATTGCCCACTATGAACATGAAAAAGAAAATGATATCCCACCTCATCTGTGGAAGGCCATTCCCCTTGGAGGGTCACTGGATGCTTAACCATCTGGAATGGTTAAGATCAGCAGCCTCCAGTCTGGAAAAATAGGTTTGATTCCCTATTCCTCCACATGCAGGCAGCTGGGTGATCTTGGGTCAGTCACAGTTCTCTCAGAGTTCTCTCATCCTCACCTATCTCACAGGGTATCTGTTTAGGGAGAGGAAGGTAGAAAAAGTAGTTTTTAAAAATAGTTCTCCAGTTTTCATGCTGTTTTATGTTATGGGCCTTTATTGATTGGGTTTTTAATGCAAATACTCCCCCTCAGCTAATATTGGTCCATATAAAGAAAAATTGTAGATGCTACATATTGTTCTCATCAGATTGGACGGGCTGCAACAGGCAGGCATTTCCAGGTTTCAAAAACAAAAGCAGCATTCTTAACCTTGGTGGTTACATCAAAATGGATGAAGCTAGTGTGGCGACTTTGATGGCATTAAAATGCTACAAAGCCAATCAGATTTAACTATGGGATAACATGAAGGTAAATCAATTGAGAGCATGCTTCCTAACTGCTGTATATCTCCCAAATTATTGTAAAAATAGAAAGTACTCTACATTGATAGGTAGTTTTTAAAAATAAAATTACCTCACTTTCCGCTTAGCCCTATCATTTCCTGTTTTCAACATCAATCCCTTTCATCTTCAATAAAAACATTTTTCATTACTTGACAGATTAAACAAACCAATGGTGAGAACAAATGTTTCCCGATCAATGTTTTAGTCTCATGGATAATCTTAGCCAACAAATGTAGTGAATAATATGTCACAGTGCTACATAGCCAATGAGATTTAGGTATGTGCTGATAGTGACGGCAAGGCCTCATCCAGAAGGTAGTATTTCATTCCCCCCCCACACACACACACACACACACTGATTTTTATGCAATTGCCTCCTCAAAAACCTCTTTGCTGAAAAATCTTGTTAAAAACTTTGCAGAGACTGTCCTGTTTTGGCTCAGTCCCTCCCTAATTTTCCATGTGTAAGGAGGTTCTTTTTGGTATAGGGGAAGATTCAGTCACGTTCGCTCCCATTTGAAGTGGGAACAAACATGAAAGGTTTGGCACACAATGTTGTTCACACTGATCATATTGCTACCCAGTTAAATCACATAAGATGTGGCCACTAATGTCTGCTCTTGTGCCAGTGCTTGGGATGGGACCAGGTCCCAGCATTGGCATAACAAGACAAAAACATGCTCTCCTAATAGTGTTTTGGATTATACACCTGAGCCTTTAAACCATTATCTCAACACAGCAGCTCACAGCAGCAGACTGTAGTGATTGTTGCTTTCCCCTTACCAGGAAGTAAAATAAAACAAAGCAAACTGGATGCTTCCCCCCTAGATAGTTCTTTTCCCACTCCTTGACAAATTAATCTTAAATCTGATTCCATAAACTTTTGTGTAATGTATTAAGAAACTCCCTAGTACTCCATGTGAATTAATTCTGGTTTGTTGCTGTTCTATCGATTGCTTCTCAAAAGCAGCCTGTTTGGAATTGCAGTCCGCTAGGCAAATACACTGTGAACAGCCTACATGAAACATAAAATGAATTTGGAATAAAAACATCAGTCTTAAAACCGTATGATAAAAGAAGCTGGGTAATATACTGGCTAGATTGTTGGAACAGGCAGGCAGGAATCTAAATACCTGCTCAACTGTGAAGTTCCCTGGGTGGCCTTGAGCAACTTAAAGTTGCATCCAGATGTCACCCATACATACTTCACCTCTTTGATACAAACCACCATTTGTCATGATGCACAGATCAGGCAAAACAATAAACTATCATTTATTTGTCACCTGCATATTGGGATTTTAATACCAGTTCTAAACAATGGTTTGAAATCTTGAGACTGCATCCTCACACCACTGTTTACTGTGCTGTAGCAATCATCTGCAGCTGGATTGTCTTGCCTACTCAGGAAAATCTTGGAATGAATGATTGCTTATGGGGGGGGGCTTCTGCATGCAGGGGGCAACTGCTCAGCAACCCTGCCTCACTTTTTCTCTGAGTACAGCTGGCTGGCTTAGTAGTAATACTGAGTTGTAATACTGAATAATAATACTCATGCTCACTCACTCCCCATCCAGGGTTTGGCCAGAAGGGAGACAGCCAGCCTGCCTGGTGGTTATATATATACGTCCTCTGGCCCCCTCCAGGGCTGAGGCAATAGTTTGCATGCCATCCCCAACAGCTTTGGGTGAGGGTTGTTCATTTAAACAATGATAACCTCATTTAAGCCTAGAGTAGCTCATGCAGGTGGGGGTCATGGTTTTGAAGTTCCATCCGGAATTTTTGCCCAGGACCCCTGAATCATTAAGACCATCCGTGATTTCTATAGCATAATGTTGTGATGTGTGAATGCAGCACAATTTATGGGCAAGACAAAGCACCTAGCTGTCACCTGATCAGGGCAGAGTCTGCACTTACTTTGTTTATTCCATTGTCAATCCTGTTGAATCCAGATCGCTTTGAACTCGGGTCTTCCTCTCCCCCCCCCCCCATTGAAACAGGAAAGTGTTCTGCACGTGGTTAGGGTAGTTCAGAAGGGGGAGGGGAGCCAAGCCTCTTTCTTTCTTTTCTTGAAGGGGGGGGGGGAGAAGAGCCAAGCAGGGAGCCTCTTTCTTTTCTTGGAGGGGGGGGAGAGGATCGAAAAAGGCAGAGAAGGGAGAAAAAATCCAGGACCGACAGAAGTTGAGAGAAATTAGGGGCTTCTCCTTTAAGACAAGCTTTTCACATGAGCAAGTGTGGCCTATCAGAGGTTCTCTATCACGGAGCTTGCTTTCCCAATCTGGATTTGAAAAATATTGAGGGTTCAAAGCACTCTAAGATATTGCACAATAAAGATAGGGTCACTCTGGATCAATCCTTGCTGCAGAAGGAAAATTTAAATCGCCCCAAATCCAAACGGAAATCGCATTCTGTGTTGACGGCAGGGACTGAATCGACCTGGGATTGGAATAAAAGCTCCGTGCAGTTTACACCCTGGTGTAGATGTCATGACCAATGGTGGTTTGTATCAAATCAAGACACATTCAGTCTGTGTCCCTTAAAAATGGCAGGCAAGAAAGTGCATGAGTCCAAGGACTTTAGCTAATCTGCATAAACAGGTGGTTGTGATAACACAAGGGGATAACTTTTGAAAAGGTATTCTTAAAGTAATAACTATGGTTGTAATGTGTTGGTCTACTTAATGGAGGGAAGAGTTGGATATATATGATCAAATAAATATATTACCCAAAAATACTTATCCTGAACTCTTTGAGCGATTGTAGTATCAAGAAGAAGGGCCATACCGATGAAGCCACGGAAAGAAGAAACAAAACTGTGGTGCCATGGAAATAAATTTTATTCATTCTACATATCTCAGTACATTTCACTCAGTGCTTCCTCAGGAGGATCTGCACCATTTTGAAGTGTCAGTGTTATTCCCAATCTGCCAGGTCGGATATGTTGGGGTACATGGAGTGAATGAAATGTATTCCCATGTCACCACTGTTTTGTTTCTTCATTCCCTGGATTATGACTTGCATATGGGAGGGGGAATTTTTTCTCCCACAACTCCATACCTACAAGATAAGTTGCAGTTTGAAGTGGATTCCATGATTTTTGTATGTTGTATAATTGTACTAATTTATTATGATCCAAATATTGACATATGATTATATATACAGAGATTGTCAGGAAAACTTTTAAGATGACAAGGACTTTTTCTGTAGTAAATTTGGCACCGAAAAATGCTGACCATCTTTTCTCAAGCTTTGTCATATTTTGTTAGATCATGGTGACAATGGAATAGTTACAAAAACACACCCATATTGAACTCCACTTTCTGG
The DNA here is from genome assembly GCF_049243985.1 of Paroedura picta. Classification (NCBI taxonomy): domain Eukaryota; kingdom Metazoa; phylum Chordata; class Lepidosauria; order Squamata; family Gekkonidae; genus Paroedura; species Paroedura picta. The sequence continues at coordinate 44,952,779 of NC_135375.1, read as the reverse complement.
CAGTGAATAGAGGCTTTTAAAATGTAGTCATTTAGCCTTATTTTGTGTCTCTATCATGCTTCCTACTGAAGCAGAGTCCCTCTGGTAAATATGATGTGGCTTCTGAACTGACAATAGTTGGATAACCAGATTATTTTGATCTCTTTCAGAGTAGTGCTGACACAAGAATTCTGAGTTGCATTAAGAATGTTTTTCAGTTGAGGATTTAAACATCAAACTAAAAAGGCAGATTGATATCTTTTACTATACAAATTATTTCTCATTAGCTTTTTGATGTACCATGATGTAATGTATCCTTCTTCTGCAAAATCTATTGAACTGTGAGTGGGACCTGTCTCGTAGTAATATCTTAGTGGTAAAGATGATCCCATTCAGCATGGAACAATTGAACACATTTTGGCTTTCTGTATGGAGAATCAGCTCCTCTTTGGGAGCACTGGTTTTCTATCACTCTAAGCTTTTCTTTCAGAGTGCGGGAAAGTCCAGTAATCATCATCCTTCACAGGTTTTCTCATCATCTCCAAGAGAATTTATGCCCGGGAGCTCTAAATTTAACTCTGCTAAGATCTAATCTGTGGTTTCTGTCACCAAGGGAAAGCTTCTTCCTGCTGATTCTCCTACATATTGTGAAGTTACTCTCCCCTGGATAATAGCTGCATTGCTCTAGTACTGAGTTTGTGCTTTTGCCTTTCAGTGTTAACAGCTGCTACTTCAGGATCCCAGACTTTGGTCCATGTAAAGGTCTGATTAGATGGTGTGCTGAATGTGAGTTGCTTAACATCTGACCCAGCACTCACCTTTAATGTGGGACAACAAAATTTGACTCCAATGGCACCTTTAAGACCAAAAAAAGATTTAATCAAGGTGTAAGATTTTATGTGCATGCATATTTCCTCAAAGGTTCATGCACATGAAAGCTCATTCCTTGACTAAATCTTTGTTGGTCCTAAAGGTGCCATTAGACTCAAATTTTGTTGTGCTGCTTCAGACCAACACAGCTACCTACTTGAACCTTAAATGTGGAAGGAATCAACTCCCAAACATGCTTTGTAGCAGGAAGAGCTTCATCAGTCCATCTCTTCTATCCCCCCCACACTTTCACTTGCAGAAAAGGGCTGTGGGAGGAAGGCTGGGAGACAGACATATGGTACCAACTGTAAGAAAAACAACTCATCTTCCAGTGAAAGTGTGTGGGATGGAAGGGACAGAATGATGAAGCCCTCCCTGCCATGTTGCATGCCTGGGAGTTGATTTTGCCCTCTCACACACTATTTTAAAGGTGTGTGTTCGGTCATACATTGAAGGCAAGTTTAAGTCTGATCAAACCCTTACTCACAACTAATTGGAACCAAAGTTTGATTTCTTTAAGTGGATAGGCACATTGTACAAAGATGGGGGTGATTTTCACTGTTTCTACTTCCATGTGTGTGTCATTGCATGCAGTGCTTATGGCTCCTTGACCACCATGAACCATTTTTCAGAAAGTATAGAGGACTGTAGCAAGAAGGAGGAAACAGGAGAGAACCTCTCACAGCCCTTTGGGTGCATACCATTACTGTTACACATTAACAGTGTGGGGCAAACTTTTACAGGCAGGAAAATAATGAACAGGCTTGAGCTGTTTGCTACCGGCAATCAGAATATGAACCCAAGCAGCACAAGTATGAACATTTGTATTTGAAAATAGCATCCTTCTATTCAACAAGTTGTTATCTGCCTGGGTGGGTGATATTTGTTCATATGTCCAAAGGGGTAATCCTGAACTGAGATGCCCAAAGGTTTTTGGTTACTAAAATGTTGATATCTGAATAGGGAGCACTGTGGTAATGTGAACTGATTCCATTCACTTGAAAGGCAGTATTGTCTCAGTCATAAATTCATGACCTGTCAGTCAGAGGTAGAGATGGGTATGAACTGGAAAAACACAGTTCAGTCCAGTTTTTAGTGTGCCTGGTTCTTGAGCCAAGGACTATCATGAGCCAAGGACCCCACCAATGCTAGAGACACCACACTCACAGCAGACCTCTAGCAGACTCTCTTCTGTATGCTCTCCAAGTTTAGTGAGGATTGGATTTATGGAGTTTTACCACCACTCCAAGAAGTTACCCCATCCTCCATTCTTTCCAAAACATCACTTGAGCTGCCCAAAATTCATGAGAACTTTACTTCATGAGCTGGTTCATACCTATCCCTAGTCAGATGAGAAGAGGGTTTTTACATCTTCAAATAAAGACATTATGAGGGCATCATTGCTCTGCAAGAACATGCACTAGACTAAAGATAATGCAAGAACATACATTAGACTAAAGATAATGCAAAGTTCTAATTTTACATCATAGTAGATGTTGCAAAAATATACACCAGTTTTAGTGATGAATTAGACTCGACAGCAACCTCCTGGCCATTATGAGTACACCATTGCCATGTTAATGTGATTTTGAAATGCTGTGAGGGTCTAGCCTGATTCTTGTTTCGTCCATGCCCTATCTTGGGCTGAATTAGATGCACACACATAGCTTTTCCAGACAAAATGTATACTTTACTATTGAGCTATGCCCCTTCCCAAAACTTAGGGATGCAAGGGGAGGGGACACTCACCATTTCTCCTCATTTGTATTCTTATTTTGATGTTAAAAACTAAATTAGACTCTTCCATTGAAACATAAACAGAGCAGACTGCAATTCAGCAGAGCCGACACTGTCATATTTCTTTTGATCACCAGCCATCAACCCATGATTTAGTGAATGGCAGATACGCAAGTAAGAATCCTCCATCAAGGTTTCAATTTTGCAGATGGGGAATCTGAGACACTAGTCTCACAAACAACTGAATTTCACAACTGTGCCAGCAGCATAACAGCTTGGATTTACCATTATGTGACTGACATAGCCAACAGTGGGACTCAATTGTAGATATGTTTTTCTGGATCATAGCCATTTTCTGCGCTTTTTGCTTTTTTGTATGACTGTGGAACTTTTATTTTATATGGCTTATAATATTCTGTCAGACTGCATATATAAAGAGAAATATATGTGTTAGAGGTTAGTGAGGCTTAGTATATTGCATAGTGAAATATTTGGTTGCATTAAAAAAATACAAGAGGCACAGGATAAGTCAACAAATACCATGCACACCATTCAATAAGTGATAATATTTCCAGCTGCTAAAGGGCAGCTGAACTTTTCAGAACTGTTGCACATGAATAGGCCTAAAAGAAAAGACTTGCTTAAACAATCTGACTTAATTTTTTTTAAAGTCCAGTTGTGATGCGCTCTAAGCCATCAGAGAATGAAGGCTGACAGACTAGAGGCAAGAAGGCACAGACAAAGACATGTCAAGCCAGCAAGCAGTCAATCAGTCAGTTACTGAGTAATAATTGAAAGCTACTCACAATCATTACCAGAAATTAAAGAACTAGGCCAGAGTTAGAATGTCTATAAGGTGATGCCGTAGCACAGGAGACTATCAATTCCTCTGCTCTAGCTAGCTACTATAGTATAACTGAGAACAAAGCAACAATCCCAGTTTGAAGCACTGGGCATCATCAAGCAAGAAACTTCTTGATTCAGTTAGCAAATGCAATATGTCTCCATATATCAGTAATGGTCTTCAGATTTCCACCTTCTAGTTGTTTCTTCATTAGAAAGTGGCCCACCTAGCAAAATCAAGGGCCTATATATTTTCTGTTGTTCGGTTTTGATATAATAGATTCCTGATGGAGCTGTGGGGAATGTGATACTTAGGAGATGCTTTAAGGCTGTTTTATTCACCAGAGGTAGGCTGTTTTTTTTTTGGGGGGGGGGTTAGACGGTTAGTTTTGGGGGGAATTTCAGGTGTTATTGTTGCCTGATATTTAACTATGACACTTTGAGCCATGGAGAAAGGTATGATATTTTCCTTCATATAAATGTGCAATGCATTAGGAAGCAATGCATTAGGAAGTTCCCTTTCACTACTTTTCTTCTTGGCCTCGGAACAAAGCAGTGAGGAATAACAATAGTTTAGTGAAATTGCAACATAAAAAAAATAGAAGCTAACTTTTTTAAAAGGTTAAGAAGCACCTCTTGATATTCACCACTCCCATGCCCAGAACCCAACTTTTCCTTTTATAGCCATTTTCACCATCCTTTTGTTGTCTCCCAAGTTACCATTTCCTTCTCCTTCTCATTTTGCCTCCCTCTTCACTTATATGATTCAGACCTTAGACCAGGCTTTCTCAACAAGAGTTTCATGTAAGGGTTTCCCAAGTGGGTGGGAATTAATTTTTAAAATATATTTTTTAAATTTGTTAAACTTTTATTGGGTGACATGACCATACATACTCATGTCAACCTGCCTCCCCTTCCCAAAATGACCAATGATGGGCCTGTAGGGGGTAGGGCGGAAAGGGGCCCCAGGAGAGTATGTACACAGCTAGGCTTCCCATCCATTTTCTGCATGATTGCACCGGTTCTGGAGTTTCTCAAAGCCTGAAGAATGTTTCAGGGGCTTTTCAACTTTTAAAAAGGTGAGAAAGGTTGTCCCACCCCTATTTCTTTCTCCTTTTGTGCTGTTCCTGAATTGCTGCTTCATAGCTTTCCAATCTAAATGCCCTCACTGCCTAATTTCTGCTGGATCATTAATGATAAAAGGTCTTCAGAAATCCATTTTCAGTCCAGATAATCATTGTGTAAACCACCAAAGTAGCTAACCTGATTCAGTTCCAAGATGTCTAAACATATTCATAGTCTGCTATCATTGTTCACTAACAAATTGGCAAAACTATTCAGTAACGTATGTGCATTGGGAAGAGAAAAGTAAAGTCTACAATATATATTCACAGAAGTTTTACAAACCAAGCTTTCATAAAGAAATCATTTTGATGTTTTCTCAGCTCCACATTACTAGTAATTCTGTGCTCACATAGCACTGCCTTCAAGGAAGGAACAATCAAGGGTCAGCTACCTATGAGTTCTGAGACTAACTCCTGCTGTGGTTAATTTTTCCCCCTTAGCTCTCTAGCCACAGAACACAAGAGATGATCTTTTATTCACACATACCATCGTGTTCAGAAATCTTAGCAATTAAGAGGTAGTTCTCTTGTCTCTTCTGCTAAATAGGGGCTACCACATGGTGTACAATATAGTCGGGAATAGTAATTGGTATGGTTAGCACACCTATGGTGAAAGAGAAATTCAAACAGATGGTTTTGTTTAGCAAAACCTTAAAATGTAAAGGCTGTTCCTAGGAGCACAGGCACTGTGATGCTGAGCACATTCAACCAATCTAGTAGGACAGGCTGGTGTATGGAAACACATTTCTGTGTGCAGGGAAATCTTACTGAAGGTAAAATAAAGCACATTCAGTATTCTTCTTGCACCCCCAGGATCTCATTTGTTGTTCTTCAAATCAAAGTAGTGCTTTGAGGAATTGATGAGTCATATTCTTCCCAGTATCAATCGGCTCCTACACATGGAGGAAAGGTAGGGGTTTGGGACTCATCAGGGCAGTTCCCTATTCTCAGTATAGCAAGTGATCACCGAGGCATCATTCAGAAGGACCTCAAAGCATCAGTCTGACATTAGGGGACAAGATGGAGGAATGGCCCTCCAGGCTGATCCCCCAGAATGTTGATCAAGGCTAAAACATTTTTTTTCTTTCAGTCCCTATTGCTATATGGAACTTCCAGTGCAAGTAGTTTTCTGGTGTTGTATCTAGATTGAGGCCAATATAAACATTATAGGGCTTATCTTTAGGCAATGTATTTAGGGGGGAAATTTCATTATTCTGTTTATGTGTAGCAATGAAAAAAGCGGGGAATCTACAAAGCTTCTCAGGGAAGGACTCATCCCATTCTGCCTTCCCTGTTGAATTTGCTTTCTGCTTCAGGCCCCTCCCCTGATAAAATGATTGGTGACATCCTTCATAGTTTTCACTCCAACACTACCCCCAATGGCTTGGTCAGTGGTGGCAGGGAAACTTGCAACGGAAGGTATGCAGCACACAATTTTCACTCCAAGCCTCCTTCCATGCATTACCAATCAGCTGATGGGAAGGATGGAAACAGAGTGGGAAATATATTCAGAGTGCTTTCCACTCCAACCCCAACATGCCTACTGAACACCTTGCTAGCAATGGTAGTATAGAGCTGTTACCAGTAGAAACAGACCTCTTCAGTCAAGATAAGGTACAACATGTCCCAAAGAGCTGGAACTTTTTACTACCCGAAGAAGTCATGGCTTACAAACAAAGTGTCCCGACTTCGAACTACCAACAGTACCTACAATGGTCTAGGAAAAGGCAAGCCAGACCACCAGCACAAGGCACTCTGAGAGAGAGCAACAGTAGCCATGTTTGGACCAACTGACCTTAGTCATTAACCCCTCTTTTCTGCATAGACTGGGTATCATATACACATCTTCAATCAAGGCAAAGAACATTGTCCTTCCTGACTATCTTCCCCTCTCAACCACTGTTTTGCTTGTCTCATCCTGAAGAGAAATACTTTGTTTACCCACTTCCTGTCCAAACATTAAGCCAGCCTGTCAGAGTTTAATTACTCACATCAGCCAGACATTAGGACCATTTCCACATGGAGGGGTAAAACATGTGTGGCCTCCTGCATGCAAATGTGGAATGGTAAGCCTTGCACTTGCAGCCATCCTCACAGGAGACCCCTCCCACATTTCCCTCTGCCCCAATGAGGCTGCAAGGAAAAACAAGCCAAACTTCTCCCTCCACTCCTTGGCTTGTCAATCACAGCAAGCCATCAATCACAACACAGCCATTCTCTCATGGACTGAAACTTTCTTTCCCCCAACACGAGCCCCGAAATTATTATTCTTTTAAAGGCACTTCTGCATTGCTATGTGGTAATGCCACAACACAGATGCATTTTTAATAACAATCAACACTTCTGTTGCTATGGAGAAACACCAGAACAATACAGCAACCCCCCCCCCTTTTTATGAGGGGGGATTCATGTTCTTTTGTACTTTATTTATGTCTGGGTGGATTTCTAAGAAACTGGAGCCCAAAGAGTCATTTTGTGTAAATAATAGAATCATAGAACAATAGAATCATAGAGTTGGAAGGGACACCATGGGTCATCTAGTCTAACCCCCTGCACTATGCAGGACACTCACATCCCCATCGCTCATCTACTGTAACCTGCCAACCTTTGCCTTCACAGAATCAGCCTCTCCATCAAATGGCTATCTAGCCTCTGTTTAAAATTTTCCAAAGATGGAGAACCCACCACCACCCGAGGAAGCCTGTTCCACTGAGAAACCGCTCTGTCAGGAACTTCTTCCTGATGTTTAGATGGAATTTCTTTTGAATTAATTTCATCCCATTCATTCTGGTCTGTCCTTCTGGGGCAAGAGAGAATAATTCTGCTCCATCCTCCATAAGGCACCGTTTTAAATACTTGAAGATGGTTATCAAATCCCCTCTCAGTCGTCTCCTCTCTAGGCTAAACAGACCAAGCTCCCCCAACCTTTCTTCATATGTCTTGGTCTCCAAACCCCTCACCATCTTTGTTGCCCAAATGGCTGGCTTAAAAACAAAGCACTCAGACCTCTGTATGATCAGGAGGAGGCTGCTCAATCACCCACACCCCTGTTTCCCAGCTCATTTCCCACCTCCAGAAAACACAAGGGCTGTGTTTTGCCTGCCTGAGTTATGAGTAGGCTACACATGGTCGTTGGAGCCCAAAAAGTCTTTTTTGTAAATGGTTGGCTTAAAAATAAAGTGCTCATACTCCTGGATGACCTGGAGAAGGCTGCTTGATCACCTGCCCCCCTTTCTCAGCTCATTCCCCACCTCCAGAAAACACAAATGATTTGCCTGCCTGATCCCAAAAGACCGTGGCCACTTTAAAAAAGATTTTATTTTACCTTTGACAGTGTAGCTTTGCAGTCATGCTGCAATGCAAACCACACCATTATTTAACAAAAAATTACTTGGAGTAGGAAATGGAGAGGGGAGGGTGGGTGCGAGGGTGGGACAAAGCTGCAGAGACCATCATACCTTTCCCCCTCCATATGGGCTTTTTCCTGGTTGCTTACTGGTTGCTCACTGATGTGAGATAAAAGGTGGCAAATCCACTTTTTGCAACTTCCCTCATCCCGAGGCAAATCTGAGAAAAATACAAGCCAGCCCCGGGACAGCCTCAAGATATAAGCAACGTCATGTGGAAGGAGCTCTAAATCCCACCAGCAACCAGAAGCTGTTCAGGGGCAGATTTCTCGTGTGGAAATGGGTAGGTATTAACCATTCCCAGAACCTTTCAGAAACTTTCCATTTTCCCCTCAAGTATTCCGTTTTATTAATCCCATCACTGCTATCATGGAACAAACACCTATTTTGTCCAAAGTCCATCTAGCCTACATGCTTCTTCACCGTGTACATGACTAGGTAAAGTAAAGGTAAAGGTATCCCCTGTGCAAGCACCGGGTCATGTCTGACCCTTGGGGTGATGCCCTCTAGCGTTTTCATAGCAGACTCAATATGGGGTGGTTTGCCAGTGCCTTCCCCAGTGCCTTCTTACATGACTAGGTAAGGGGTATAAAATCCCTTCTCTTGGGCTCCCAAATCATGCCTCTGGTGACCAGTTTCTCTGGTGACCTTGGATTTCACCAGACACCCAATTCGATTGCAGGTTCAGATACATTGCTCTGCTTCTCTTCCAGCACACCCCACATTCAGATCAGTAACTATAAATCTTGCTGACCCACATTTTCCCAGATCTAGTCAATTCCTTCTTTTTATTTCCTCCTGTGCAAGTATATTGGCATAATTGCATATCTGTTAGTCCAGTCTATTATTTTTAATATCTGTTGTCTGCTATGGATTCCTAAAAAGGGATCATTACCTCGTAAACATTGGCAGAAAGTCCTTGCTAGATTACTGCCCTCTCACATAGCTAATTTGCCCTCCATAGCCTGAGGGCATTTGAGGTAACCCAGCCTGAAGCAAGTCAGATACCAATGTATTCCAGACAGCTTTAATGTTCCAGTTTCATTTCCTTTTGCTACTGTTTTCCCCTTATTTCCTTACAGCTTTATCAGTGTGAGAGTTCAGCCAATTGTTCTCAATAAGCAGACTTTATTGAAAAAATCTCTTTATTAAAGATATAATGATGCTAACATCTCTAAAGTCCTTTCTAAAACTGCCTTCTCAGAATCTTTTACTCTGCTTTAACCTCCAACCCCCAGGCTCTCCTCACCCACCTTTTTGGTCATGATAGCGCTACAGATGACACCTTACTGTGCAAGCAAGAAGACACAACCAACATCTGTAGTTCCAAGGCTGCGGAGGGAAATAATGCATTCCCAAAGACCAAAGTAGCAATGCCAAAATTCCAGAGCTAACTAAACTATTCTAACACAACTGCAATTCACACCTAAGATTATCAGTTATTCAGAGCAAAAGAGCAAATGGCAAAAGCACTGATACATGGTTTTGATAGTTACCAATTCCTGTCTATTCTGTTTTTTTCTGTGTTACCTTCCATGTTCTTTCTGAAACCTGTTTCCACCCCCCTGATTTCCCCCCTGGCTCACCATTGCTGCCACAGCTGGGCACTCTCCGCCACCGCTGGCCGGGTAGAGCGTCAGAGCACTAGAGACATGCTGCCTCTGGCAGCCAGGGTCATCTGCAGGGAGGCTGCCAGAGATGTGAGTGGGCAGTGAGTTAGGGTGGCATGTGTAGGGGCCAGCACAATTTGACTGGCCCAGATTTGAGCTTGGACACTGACCAGTGGCCAAACATGCTCCAACCCCCAGGCAGTTTCCCAGATATTAAGAAGAACCATGGATAAGATTAGGGCTGGAGATGAACTGGTGCATGATCCGCATTTTGCCATGAAATTGGCCCAGTTCATGCTCCTAAACTGAGGTTTTGGAGAGACACCTCTCTAAACATTTCCTGAACTTTTGTCCTGTTCAGCTCGGAGGGTCCACCTGTGAGCTGTTTGGTTTACATGCACTGAATGTAGCTGTGTGAGCACATAGAGGCAGTCATTGAGAAACCCATTGTAGGGGTTTTTTTTTTCAAGCACCATTTGAATATTTTGACTGTAACCCACAACTGCTTTTGGTTTCCTGAACTGAACTGAAGAAGGTACATACCAAAAGATTTTCAGTTCTTTTTCTTCAAGCAAATTCTGCTATCAATTAAAATTATTTGAAGGAAGAAACTGACAAGTTTGTTTTTTGATGTTTATTGTAATTAGCAGTTTCTGCCACACAGTATTTCTTTTTGGTTTATACAGCTGGCAGCTTTTTAAACCCTTCATATCACTCCCTCCCTCCACTTAGAAGTGAGAAGAAGAAAAATGGACCTCTAAAATGTCTCACACCCATTTTAGTCTAACAGCATGATGGGCACAACTCTCTGCTGTTAGCTTGAAATGGCTGGCAGCCATTTCAGCAGTCTGTTTCACTTCCCCTTGCTTGGAAGGGAAGGGAGCAAAATGAACTGGTTTGTTTGAGGGCTTTTTGGCTTGGTTCAGTTTGGGGTTTTAAAGTGGCTTATAATATTGCCCCTCCATTTTATCTTCACAACAAGCCTATGAAGTAGGTTCAGCTGACATTGACCCAAAGTCACCTACCAAGTTTCTCTGACAGACAGGGAATTTGAACTTGGTTTCCCACATCAGTGGTGCAACCACTACACCATACCGGCTTCAAAAACTGACTCTGCTTACATTCCCTATTTTACAGGGAACATAGGGGACAGACTGAAATAACTAAGTCGGACTAGAAATTGAATGGGAGAACTGTGAAGTTTGTTCTAGAGATCACACTCCTTACATACCTGATCTCCTTCTTAATAAAAATTGCAGTGCCCAGATTAAACTGACTAAAAGCTTGGGACGCTTCCCTGGTCTAAAATACTGCCCTCTGTTAGATGCCACCAGTCTTGTGTGACAAGCGAACCAAAAGCCAAACCATGCAATAAAGGCCATGTGAGCTGAGCAGCAGCGCACCATATTTCTGTAGGACAGGTATCAACAGAAGCATTTGAAATGGAGATGAGTTTAAGACTAGAAAATTGTAACAAGTGTTCTCTCACACGATTTTATCCTCCCCTATATAGGTCAGGATTATAAGCATGGTTCTCTTCTATCTCTTTTGTTCTCTTATCAGCCTAGTGAGTTGAGGGGTTCGCCTAGTCTCCTAGTGCTCCTCACGCGAGAGTGTGACTTGAACTCAGGGATATCTAGTCCTAGTTAGCTACTTTAATCATTCTACCCTGCTGGTTGGATTATACTGAGTTGCCATGTATGGTTAAAGAGCTAAAAGTTGAGAGTCAGAGGAGCCAATGAGCTTTATTCAGGCTGTGGCATAGATCTTTGGAACAGCAGTAGGGGAAAGATATTTATCTCTTAGTACTGAGTGAAAGCAATCATGTTTTAGCTTTTACAATGAGGCTTAATGCTGAAAGAAGTATTGCATGCATGGTGAATTTGTTCCTCATTCACTTGTTCTGCCTCAGTATCTGCTACCATATGGTGTGTGAAGGATTGCGGCTTGTAGCCTTTTTTCTCCTCCTAATCTTCCACAGCTGCCTTTTTCCCTGCTTAAATTAGACTGACAGTATTTTTGCGACTTTTGTTAAAGTAAATTAAACCCTACCAGAGCTAAATTGCACACATTTATTTATGATATTCTGATCACACCAAGGGAATGACAATGATCTGGCATATTGATATACTCAGCAGTAAAGTGAAATTGAGACATTCTTCAAAGTGACAGGCAAGCTTGGCTGAAGACAGCTTTATTTTGAATATTCTGTTTGGGATGTCTGACACCACCATTTATGAGTAAACAACAGCTCCATTAAGGAGAGAAAAGTTATCATCTCGCCAAATTGTAGTTGAGTTTAATAGATCTCCAGCAGGCACTCAGATAAGCAGCATAGGGGAAGAGCTTACCTGCAGAGTGCAATGCAAGGCGTCACGCCCCTTGAAAGCAGAGGGGTGGATGCAATAAGCCGATGGATTTTAAGCGCTTCGTAAGCTATTTGTCCTTGATGCCTAAGCAGTTGATTCTTCTACATATTTGTACTTCAGATTCAGCATGCATTTTGAATGAGGTTACTGCACTAATCCTCTGGTCTCAATGCCGAAAAAATCTTGATTGAAATATGCAATGCAATTGCACACTTAATTTAAATCCTCAGCTACTCTCCAAAATGTGTAATTCTGCACTCATAAATGACTAACTGAGGCCAAGAACTCCCACGTTCAGCTTCAATTATCTGTAAGAACTTGTGACCAAGATGCAATTTTATGTAGATATACAACTATAAGGACTTTTGCCAACAATACTTGCATAGAAGTGTATTTCTCACATCACATTTTACACACAGTGGGCATATCCTTAATATCACTCTATAAAATTATGGCTGAAGACATTTATTGTCAATTGGAGAAATAAATACTCATTTTATGAGGCTTTTTAATTAATTTACTGGGGATCTAATTTAACTGGAAGCTTCAGCACACATGGTTTCACTGCTAAAACACAAAAAACGATTAAGCTGTGGCTATTTATTGTTCTACAAGACCCTTTAAAGTAGATGATAGTCTCCATCTGCCACAAGCAACAGTTAAACAAATGGATGTTTGCATCACAAAAGAAAGCTTTCAACATTCTACCTGGGCAGAATTTTAAAGCTCTGCTGATTTTTTTTTTCCCAGCCAGGGACTATGCTCTATTATCGGTCTTGTACTCTTGCTTTTTCAACTGTTTGAGATCCATTCATATGTTATGGATGTGGCCTAATTTTATTTCCTCCACTCTTCCCCTCATCTTGTCTCTCATGTATCCCAAGCCTTTTCTACTCCTTGCGAAGAAGCAGCCCTAATGCCGGTCACCCAGGCCATGTCCTCACTGTCTCTCCTGGCCTTGAGTTATGGTACCACCAGCCATCTGCCCCTCCCTCCTATCTCTCTCACCCAGCTTCCATCTGCCAGAATCCCAGCTGATCCCAGATTTGGGGAGACAGTTTCCACCTTTCTCTGTCCTGGGATCAGGCCAGTCTGGAGGCCAGCAAACATCATAGGCCAGTGCTGCTCCCACAGTGCCCACTGCTGATAATGTTGTGTCCTTTTGGTCACATTAAGGCTGCATCTGCTCCAGGACCTCTCTCTTGCTGGCACAATGCCCACTTCCTTCTCTCATTTCAGGGATATGGTCTCTCCCAGGTAGGCCTCTGTTGGCCATGGTGGCATTGAGGGGGGGGACCGCCTAATCTGCAACAAAGTAATCTAGATCCTTCACTGGGAACACCAAGGCTCTGAGGCTCAACACCAACTCTGGACAATACCATAAGCTAATCCATCCCAATTCAGATATCAGCACATTTTGAAAATCACCTGAATAAATCTGAATGTGAACCTTCACACTGCTGGACTGAATGGGACCCTTTACTCAGTTCAATGGATACCCCCTCCCCCGCCTTTTAACTGTATAATGAACAGATTCAGTAAAAATATATCCTAATATTGAAATATATTGGGCAGAATTCCTAAATGTGATTAAAAACCTACAGTTTGTTTTTAAAAATTACCTAATTTATGGATCCTATTGATACACAGTGACATAAATTTACCTCCTACCCAGTTGGTTTTATCCGGAGTTCGGGTCTTATCTGCATTGGGCTTTTGATCCTCTATCAGCCCGGATTTCAAAAGCAAACTGCACTAGGGTTGTGCAGGGAGGCCCCGATTTGGACCATTTCGGATCCGATTTGGACCGATTCAGAGCTGTCCGAATCGATTCGGGGCCAATGCAAGTCAATGGAGGCCATTGACTTGCATTGGAAAGCCTCCCAAATCGTTTCGGACAGCTCCGAAACGATTTGGGGCTAATACAAGTCTATGGAGCCATTGACTTGCATTGGAAATCCTTCCCCCGCCTTCCCCGAGGGCTGGGGGGAGGGGTGTAAGTTGCACCCCAGAAACTTATTGGGGAGCTCAGGGAGGGTCTTCCCTGAGCTCCACTGCAGGTTTCAAGAAGATTGGACCAAGGGGTCCCATCCTAGGGGCTCCCAAATGCGTGGGAAAAATGATTTCTGAACAAGGAAATTGCCAATTTACCAGCTGAAAAAAGGGGGCAGCCAGAGGCTTCAGGCAACGGCTGCCTGGCCTCTGACTCAGCCAAATAATCGAATCTAGGCGATTTGGACCGCTAGGGGGAGCTGTAGGCCCGATTCGGACCGTTTCTGATTCGGAAACGTCTGAATCAGGCCTGATTCTGACGTTTCCAAACCCGAATCGCCCATACCTAATCTGCACCTTTTCCGATTTCCATTTTGATTTTGATCACCTTAAATTTTTCATCTGCAGCATCCATGATTGTCTCTGTGGTGACACCACTTTTTCTCCAGGCTACCTGGGAGCAGATATTATCCACTAAATCTGAGAAATGTGCTCTGAAAACCCAGTATTGTAAGTGTAGAGGTCTCTGTTTATTTTGTTTATCTTCCACCCACTTCTCCACACCTCCACCTCTGACCTAGTATAGTAGTCCATCGCTGATTGGTCAGGGAGTCAATTCAAGGACTGTAGGACACTTTCCCCCCTACCTTCCTCCTCCCCCAGCAGAAGGTAACATCATACTGACAACTGTTTTTAGTTGGGAAAAAGGAATATTGCAGATCTATTGCAAGATCCAGGTTCAGATTGATCAGAATCTGGCAGGATCAACAACAGAAAAAAATGTGTGTATAAACAGTACCCAGCTTACCTAAGGGATGTTTTCTTTGTTGAACAGCACATACTGTAAATTTGCATATAGTACTGAAGATTCTATTTTAAAAATTAATAGTTGGTAAAACAATATGTACTCAAAGAACAGGTTGTTCATAACAATGGGTTGTACATATCAACTACCCTTGTAATGAGAAATAATTAAGGAAAACATCTAGAAATCTCATAACATGCTTTGCTGAACACACCATAGCAATATTTCTCTCCAAAAAACAAAAACATCATGTGTTCCTTGTGCTAACATTTTCTTGAATATAATCACAGTCCACTGATAGCATTATTTGGGCCTTTCAAAAGTTCATAGTCATCAAGACAAAGTGTTAGTGAAGAAGGAAGCAGAATGGCTCTTCAGACTTAAATTTGTTTGTAAAAAAATGCAAATAAAAATTTATAGGAAATATAAAGTTAACAATCATGCAAAAGGGAAGTATATTGAGATGGGATTTCCCCATCTTTATGACGGTTTATTCCCTCCAAATAAGAAATAAGAGGCATCCACTTGTCCAAAAAGTGAGATAACATAGAATCTGACTCTATTGGGTTAACCATTAAAGAGATCTTCTCCATAACCACAAGTTTTAACATTCCACAAAGTAAAAGATATAGGTTTATCCTTCTTCAAGTTTGTTCAGTACACAAACATGCCAACATTAATAAAGCTGAAATGAGCTTAAACACTAGTGTATCAATAACTTTAATATAAGGTAACATCAATAATAGCCATCTGGGATGTAGCTCTAATTTTACATTATAGATCTTGTAACTCACCCTAAGTACTTTGCTCCAAAACCCTTTAATAGCTGGGCATTGCCACCAACAATGATAGAAAGATCCCCCCCATTTACATTTTTTCAACTGACATTTGGATTTTTTCTACAGAAATGATGCAACCTTTGTTTTGAAAAATAAAGTTTGAATATTTAGTGCCTCTGAGGTCAAAACGTATGGTGGCCTGACCTTATGCCAGTCACCATCAGTTAAGGAGGTTTCTTCCCCTTTTATTCATAGATGTTACCTTAATGGATTCATATTCCCTGCCTGAGGGAAGGTCATACGGCCATGACTAGGGCCAGGGCCTTTTTGGTCCTGGCCCTGACCTGGCTGAATGAGCTCCCAGGCTTAGGGGGCACCATCTGGTTTGTTGTGGAGGAAGGATGGGTTTATTGCTGCTTGGATATTTTTGATGTAATTGTATTGGGGTTTTAACAGGGTTCTGCTGAGGGAATAATGAACTTGTTAACAATCACAAGCCACTCACAGGAATGGTGGGCTAGAGATAGATAGATAGATAGATAGATAGATAGATAGATAGATAGATAGATAGATAGATAGATAGATAGATAGATAGATAGATAGATAGATAGATAGATAGATAGATAGATAGATAGATAGATAGAATTTCCAATAGGCAATCAAAAGTTCTGCTGGGACAAAGTCCTATTTTGCCCCACCCCTATCTTGCTCCACCCCAGGAAAGGTGTCAGAAAATCCCATGGCACCCATGGACACCACTATAATGACTCCTCCTGTGAAGAAAAAAAATTCCAATTGGGTTGCCCAATTATTTATTTATATTATATACCACCCTCCCTCATGGCTTAAAGCAGTTTACATTGGAACTGCCTTAGTATCATACAATACAACATCTTGTCTTGAATGCATAATTTAAAAACAAAACAGTAAGTAAACCGTATGAACTTGCACAAACTTTCATAATACCGTAATATAAAACCATTTGTTTTGTGATTTCAATTTGATGTTCACAATGGAACTTGGTTTTGCTGCACTGCTGCTCCAGATTTTTCTATGAGTGCAGTTGGTAGTGGAAGGGGCCTCTGGGCTCTGGTTAGTGGTAGATCACTTGCCTGAACCAAAAGCCTGGTTGAAGAACTCCATTTTGACAAACAACAACTGGGAGGAAACACAGACTTATACATAATTTGGGGAGCCCACCAAGAACCCTGATTGCCCCTTAATATAGCTCAATGATTCTTCTCCTCTCTGTTTTATCTTCATAACAACCCTATGAGGCCATGCAGCAAGTTTCCATGGCACAGTAAGGATTTGAACCTAGGCCACCCTGATTCTAGTTTGACTCTGCAACCATTATGCCACACTGGCTAATCACACATGAAGCTGCTTTATGCTGAATGAAATCATTGGTCTATCAACCTCATTACTTTTACTGTGACTGGAAACAGTTCTCTGTATAGGCTCTTTAGCAACTCAGGCAAAGATATTTCATATCAGCTGCAACCTGATCCTGGTAATTTAACCTAGAGGAGCTGCTGGTTAAACAACTTTTAAAAAAATTTTCACATCTATTTAAACTCTACCCCAAACTATCATCATTAGCAATCTGATTTGTCATTGTTGGGTGTCAGAGGGATTGCTATAAACCCTGGTGCAATTGTGAAGCCATGTGCAAATTGGTGTGAGGTCTTTTGTTTATTTTGGTTTCCTCTGCAGAATAAGGCTAGGATACAGGCCAGTGGTGCTCATGTGGCATCAGCATTATACAGGGCTTTAGGATAGGGCAGCAAGAACTATTTTGCTTTTTATTGCACACACATATTTTGCTTTTAATGCACACTCATTCATAGAAATGCAGCTATACAATGCTTTCAATAAATTATAATACGCCAGTCAGTTAATGAATGCATTATTTCCCCTTTAACTGTTTGTCCATATTTGTTTGTGAAAGACACATAGCAAGAATTCTAATGTGCTCTATGAAATAATACAGATATGTTTTTTCTCCTCTTTTCCCTTGCTACAAAAGTTATTTCCACAGGAAAGTCTGCATTTTTGAACTGCTCAGCGTTTTTGACACGTGTTGGTAACCACTGCATTATGCATTTGTTATTCCAACTGCAGAGGCAAAAATCTATTTAGGACAGGCATGAATACAGTCACTGAATAAGCTGAAAGAACAGAACAGCTTCAGGAGAAGAAAGGTCAAGAAGAAAACAAAGGAAGGGAAGGAGAAAACAGCCCAGTGACTAATGATGGAAAATGGCTATCCGTATTAATGGGGCAACAGCATAACCAGAGGAAGACATGGGAAAGTGAAGGGGGAAATGACACATTGTACATCAAACCAGAATGAATCTGCAACACATAACATGATAGGAAATTATTGTCTTTCAGTGGGTAATGGAAATACAATGAATGACAGCTTTTCGGGACCTAGTTGTGACAAAGCAAAAGGCAAAAAGCCCAAGGAAAGCAGTTTTATGATAGCTTTGCAAAACCCTGGTGCACAATTGTTCTTCTCCGGATCATTACAAGGGACAAACAACCCCTCTTCTCCCTATAGTGTTCTATGCAGCACACATATACAAGAAAGCTCCAGAGATGAAAGGGAGCCTTCCCTTTTGAATTCCATGAGCCACAAAGCCACCTATGTTTCCTAAGGCTAGTCCTATGAATGGGGTAGACATCAATCACCATGGCCTCATTGGAAGAATCCCTCTAGGACAGTTTACAGTGAAAATAAAGCCTTCCAAATAGGCCCCATATATCAAACCCAATGAACCTGCCAAACTGATAGTACAAAATAAAGTGTTTCTCTAAAAAATAATAATAATAATCCAAACTCCCCAGGGAGGGGTGTGCGAATGCTCCTTGTATGTTTCCACAAAATACTCAGCACAGACATACTGAATTAACAATATTAGAAAAATCTTGGCTCATAAATTGCTGTATTAAATACCATGGAATGTTTTTACTCTTTACTGTTATATGATAAGTAACTTTTCTCTACCCTTTACCAAACATACCATTCTGGGTATTTTTTTTTAATTTCTAGTTCTATTTAGACCAAATGAAAGTGACATGAGTTGCATGCGAAAAAATTGTGCTGTTCGGTTGCTCTTATTTGAGGTACATATGCTTTGATACTGGTGTCTTGCAATAGTGCATGTGTTTGGCTTGCCCCTGGTGCAGAGAATTAATTATAGAAATTCTCCAAATCAGTACTGGCCTGTGGTAGACAGATGGACATAGCCATATAGCTGCCTTTTTAAATGAAAGTCATATGGCTATCATTGCAGACGCCAAATTTCTCCATGGAGAATTTGTGTGGTGTAATGATAGATTAATTTCACTGAGCAAGCTTGAGCCATTATCTCTTTCAGTCCAGCCTACCTCAATGGAAAGTTTTGTAGTTAAATTGCAAGGAGGAAACTGGGTATGCAACTCTGAGTGCCTTATTGAATGGGCCAGATATAAATAATGGTTTTGAAAAAGACTTGATATGCAAAGCAGGACCAGCCCTGTCCTGTGTGAGCTGGTAGTTTCAGTGTAGCCTGGTCTCCAATCCTTTCCTTTTTGTGAGGGTTACAATGCTTGGATTCCATGACTGCATTGAATTATCAATGCTACAACATGCAGCTTTCCCACTGAAGGATGTACCCTCGGGCTGCATTCCTGATTTTCTAGTTTACTACCTAAATGATTAATTTATAGTAAGGTGACCAGATTGTCCCACTTTTGGAGGCACCTGGCAAATTGTACTTATGTTGAAATTATATATATATATATATATATATATATATATATATATATATATATATATATATATATATATATATATATATATTACAATACAATTTTTGCATTCTATGAAAATTTTTGTTGATCCATATAGACCACATTTTTAATCACGACCCCCCCCCCCCCCGGTCAATGGTGTCCTGCTTTACCAATGTTAAAATCTGGTCACCTTAATTTATAGTGCAAGAAGTTTCCCATCTAAATATGTGTACATGCACAATCTGAATATGTGCAAACTGCAATGTTTCCTTGCAATTAAGTTGCATTGAGTTCAGGAGATCTTACACAAAAGTAAATGTGCACGGGATTGCTTCCTAAAGCTATTTTATGATGCACTGAAAAATCTTGAGACTAGATTCAAGCCTTCCCCTGGAAACTAGACTTTTCCATAAGCTTAGACTCTTTTCTATTTAAAATTGCCACTAATTATGCAGACCTCACCTATGTATTCATGTTATTCTCCCAAAATACATGAGTCACTGTAGAATAATAATGTTAGTTCAAGGATTTTTCTTTTAAAACAAAAATATTGATGATGATCCAGGGAACAGAGTAATGTGAAAGAACGAACGTAGACTTTAGTTTCTTCAAATAATCAAAATAGTTGGAGGGGGAGTAGCTCAGTATCTACTGGAGAACTGCAGCATAACTACAAATATAGAACAAAGTCTGAGGTCAGTGATACCTTTAAAACCAATACAGTTTTATTTGAGAGAAGAGCTTTCATGTGCATGCACACTTGATCAGATACAAATATTTTAGGAGGATGGATCTTTCATATAGGTCACATGACACTACACAACAGGGAAAAGAAGGGATAGATAGATAGATAGATAGATAGATAGATAGATAGATAGATAGATAGATAGATAGATAGATAGATAGATAGATAGATAGATAGATAGATAGATAGATAGATAGATAGATAGATAGATAGATAGATAGATAGATAGATAGATAGATAGATAGATAGACCGTTATTGTCATTTTTTTTTACTTAGCAAGAAAAGGGAAATCTAGTTTCATTTCTTATTTCTTTGCTGTGTGTAGTGCAATCTAGTCTTGTTCATACGGAAATGTGGAGTGAAACTATGAGCAATGTTATTTGCATAACACATTGATCAGGTTGAGTTGGCTATGCAAGTGGCTGAATGAAAATGAACAGAAAGGCCTTTTAACAGATTCCTACGCATGAAAGAAAATGAAAAATAGCATCCTCAGAGGGAGAAGGGGAATGAGGGAAACAAGACAAAATAAACCAACTAACTGCTACAGTGGGACAGCTATTAGCTGGGCAAATACTGCCTTCTCTTTTGAAACCAAAGAAAATCAACATAGCACTATAACTATTTTCATCCTACACAGGAATTATTTGAAGCAGGACTAGAGTATGGAGCACTGCTTCTATATTTCAGTAATTCTGCTCAGCTACAAAGAGTCCAAAGGATATCAACAAAGATTTTGAATCTATAAATTATGACCTATATAAGGAAGTTAAAAGAACAGGATATTAACAGCCTGGGGAAAGAAACACCGCGGGGGTAGGGGGAGAGGAGGAAAGATACTGCCATAGAGTGTGATGCCTGTAAGGAATAAACAAATGGGAGAAGTGGCCAAATGGAATATTTTCAATGCTTGTAACAGATACAAGTAATTAAATTTGAGAAAGGGAAAGAAACTGCTGAGCAACTTGGAAAATCAAAAAAGGCCAAAGATAAGGCTTATAATGAGTTTGCACGGTGTGTGTAGAACCAGCTGTTGGCTGTAAGTAGGGTTCTCTTCCACTTGTGTGGCATCAAGCTAAAAGCAA
The DNA here is from genome assembly GCF_049243985.1 of Paroedura picta. Lineage (NCBI taxonomy): Eukaryota > Metazoa > Chordata > Lepidosauria > Squamata > Gekkonidae > Paroedura > Paroedura picta. The sequence goes on along the minus strand of NC_135375.1, from coordinate 44,931,650 downwards.
ATGCCATTCACTACCCACATATTTGGCCCAACAAATCTTGATAGACATCCAGATTTTGTTGTCTAGATGTGACCTGCAGAAACAAATACCTGACAGATAAAAAATATGCAGATGGTTTTCTGTCACAGGCTTGAAAAATTGCAAGTTGCACAGAGCTGCACTAACCAGCTAGATTGTTCAACCACTTGGATGTGTCCTTGTAATTAATTTCATCCAGGGTGTAAACTGCACGGAGCTTTTATTTCAACCCCAGATCGATTCAGTTCCTGCCCTCTACACAGAATTCGATTTCAGTTTGGATTTTGGGTGATTTTAATTTTCCTTCTGCAGCAAGAAGGATTGATCCGGAGTGACCCTACCTTTGTTGTGCAATATCTGAGACTGCTGTTAATCCTGAATAAAGAAAACTCCGTGGTAGAGAACCTCTGATAGGCTACACCTGGTCATGTGACACGCTTGCCTTAAAGGAGAAGCCCCTAACTTCTCTCAACTTCTGTCGGTCCTGGATTTTTCCTCCCTCCTCTGCCTTTTTCGATCCTCTCCCCCTCCCCTCCAAGAAAAGAAAGAGGCTCCCTGCTTGGCTTCTCCCCCCCTTCAAGAAAAGAAAGAAAGAGCCCCCCCCCACCTTCTGAGCCTCCCTAACCATGTGCAGAAGACTTTCCTGTTTCAATGGGGAGGAGGGGGGAGAGGAAGATCTGAGTTCAAAGCGATCTGAATTCAACAGGATTGACAATGGAATAAAGAAAATAAGTGCAGACTCTGCTTTGGCCTCTGCTTCTTCTCTTCTGAAAGTGTATTATTGGCTTGGCTAAATATACACTGTAGTCCTTTAAGAATACTTTAAGCACATACAATGAATTGCAGCACTCAGCTCCACAGCATGAAATTCCTACAGAATGTCCACACTGAGTAAACACATGTATAAGTGTCTACATTCAGAGTGGTCTCTCGCTACATGACCCTGGGAATCTTGTTGGTTTTGAAGGTGCTACTAGACTCAAATTTTGTTCTGCATGATCACAGTCCCTGATAATTCTGGGTTCCCAGTTGCATAAGGAATGCTATTCACATGTGCATACATGTACAGGCTGTTCTATTGTATGAGCATAGGCTGGGGACAGAGCTTGACACAGTGACTCTCCCCTCTCCAATCAGCTCTTTATACATTCTTAGAATGCCCCAAATGACTTGTACTAATGCATTAATATAGTTAAACTAGCAAGAAAGCCCATTGCAAGCAGCAATGCAATGGGCTCTAGGACTCAGGGGACACCGGGAGGTGCAAATCTCTGTGTGTGTGTCTCTTTCTTCCTCTCTCTCTGCATGTCTCGGTGTGCCTCGCAGCAGGAGGCAATAGAGGAACCATGGATAAGGATTAGGGTTGCATGGCAGGATAAATGGATCAATACCTTCACTTTTTCAGCATATACTTGTAAATCAATGGTGTGAGTCTTAAGTTGTGATATTCTGCCTGGATGTATTTTCTAGCACTAGTTCAAGATCTTTAATGTACTTTATTTTCTTGCTTTATGGACAAACAAGAAATAGTAAGAAATGTCTGCAAGTATGATTTCAAGCAGTATTTTCTAAAAAATTTTTCCCCAGAATTAATGCTTTTCATCCAGCTTTGGGTTGTCTGTATATATGTTTACCTGAAAAAAGGAACTAATAGACAATCTTGCATGTAAATTTCAAAGGCTGCTCCCAATGCATCTTTTCCTGGATGGGCTGATTCAGTATTTGCAACAAGCTGATCACTGCAGGTGGTAGGCTATTCAGCTGGTGGGGGAAAGAGAAATAAATAATTCACTACCTAACAGACCGATTTAGTTTGCATTTTAAAGGGCCATTACTCCTCTAGCACCTAAAACAGCCAAGATATATGCACAACTGCCTCAGATACTAGCGTGTCACTCGCTCGTACGGGTAAATTGTTCTTGTGCCTTGGTTTTACTATTGTATTTCCTGATGAAGGCTGTAATTCTGCAGATAATGTGACTATGACACCAAAGGATGTGGTAGTAAACTTTGCAAGAAGCTATTTTCACATTAATCAGGGCTATCTTATTACAAACCCTCATTAGAACTAACCAGACCAGTAGTTCTCACTGCTCGGGACAAGGAGCCGACAGCAGTCGCCCTCCCTCAAGAGTTCTGTGGGTGGGTGGGCAGGCAGGCAGAGGCAGAGGCAGAGGCAGCAGACACTGATGGTGGCAGCAAGGGAGCATATGGGCTGCGGTCACCTTCCCTACCTCCCACTGCCGCCCTTGTAGGGGGCAGTGGGGGTAGGGCAGAGCACTCACTTGAGTTGCTGTGCCTGTTTCAGAGGCTGGAGGGTTGCATAGGTGGCAGGGCAAAATAGAAGTGGAGATCAGGAGGGCAGAGAGTGCTATATGGCCAGGGTGGAGCACGTGGGCAGCATGACTGTGGCAGGGCAAGAAGGCAGGAATGCAGTGGGTGTGGTGGGGCTGCAGTGAAAGCTGGCAGCCCTCCTAGCACCACACTGAGACTTGGGGGTGGAGAGGAGGTTCCCGGTTGCCGTTAGCAGCGAGGGGGCAGGCAGAGGAGGTAATTGGGCTTCCCAGATGCTGGCAGCAAGTACCGGTGAGAAGGCAGTGTTGTGAGGCCACAGCACCAACAAGAAGCCTGGTGCGGCCACAGCTATGTGACACCCCTCTGATTGTCCCTTGGGAGAGGGCTCTTCCTCCAAGAGCCAATCAGAGGGTGGGCACGTGGGCAGCGGTATGCCAATCCTCGGATTAGGCCTCAGAGGGGAAAGTCCTCCCCTCCTGAGGGCCAATCAGAGGGCTGGCACATCATCAGAAATACCCTGCACATTTTATTATAAATGATGATGATGTTATATTATATAACTAGGACAACCAGTGGAGACATAGGAAGAAATGCTGTCATTCTTTAGACATATCACCAGAGTGGCAAAGACAAAATGACAGGAAAGACATTCTGATGCTCTTCTGATAGCATTCTGTATGCTCTCAGGGACTTGAAAGGATAATTTCTACTCCCTCCTGTTCTCATTTTACCTGACAACCACCCTCAACTTCTGGAATATATTCACCCATTGTTAAGGCTTTTTATTTTGGTTAATTTACAAAGGCAGATTTTTCTGTATACTTCTTAAATCACCTGAGTATATTTAAAAAAACCCTACTTTTTCTGTGGATGTCCCACTTTTGCAGGTTTTTTATTATAATATGGGGTTACTGCTAGAAGGTCTTAATCACATTAACTAAAACAAGTTTGAGTTCAGTGGCACATTTAAGACCAATAAAGTTTTATTCAAGTGAGCACACAAAGTGTGCATGCACACAAAAGCCTTGAATAAAACTTATTAAGGGTGTCACCAGACTCATACTTTGTTCTGCTGTTTCATGGCTACCTATCTTTAGATGAAATGCCTTCATACTTCCACACATGGTGTCGAACAAGTTCACCATTTATGATGAGGAAAGTACTCTTCTCTCTCTCCTTTTGTCTGCAAACTGAATGTTAACTGGATCAACTTTAAAATAATTTTATCTTTTTTGCAATATACTTCTTGGGAGATTTATTTGCTACATTCAGTATCATGCTTCTATGACTGGGAAAACTCTGCTATATTAACCAAATGTAATAAACTATTCCCCATAAATCTGTCTAATCCCCCTATAAAGCTGTCTGTGCCTGTGGCCATCAGTACATCCTCTGTCAGTTAATTTCACATACTTGCTCACTTTCCTAAAAAACTCTAAAAGGTTGGTGAGACAGGACTTCCCTTTGCTGAAGCCATGCTGATTTTCCCTCAGCAGGCTTTGTTCCTCTATGCGCCTAGCAATTCTGTCTTTGATTACACTTTCTACTAATTTGCTTGAAATAGATGTTAGGCTAACTCTTCTGAAATTCCCTAATTCCCCTCTGGACATTAGTTTTTAATTTCCCCAGTAGAACTAGAATTTAATCTCTTGTCACCTCAATTTGACTCAGTTCATCTGTCTCCCTTCCTGAAAATAGTGGTTATGACATAGGTACATGCCCCATGCTTTCCACAGTGAACCAGAAGCAAAAAAATAATCCATTGAGCTCTCTGCCATCTCCCTATATTCTTTTAGCAATTTATATAGTAGCTTCCTCTCTAGTCTTCAATCTCAGCAGTAGGGCTCTTGTCCTGACTGCCAAGGTTTGGCTAGTAAATAGGCTAGTAAATACGACCTGAGCAGTACAATGGAGAATGGCTGTTTTTAGCTTTTCCTTCCCATATTATATGATGCCAGGGAAGAGATTGGGGTAAGAAATATGTAGCTCTTCATCCACAGCCCTTAGCCCTAATTTTACACTACTGTTCTGGAATAGCACAAAATGTTAGGGGTTCTACCCACTTTGCGATTTTAAGACTCTTTAGGGGAAGGAACAGAGGAAACGCTTGTCCTTAAGAATCTCACTGTAACTCCTTTAGCTTCAAAAGTATATAGCTTTCTTTCCTCAACTCCAATTCTGCCATGCCAGGTCACCATAAACAAATGGTCATCTGTGACCATTAAGTCTCTGTTTGGGCTGGTTTTCTCTTTCCTCTACATCTTAAAGCTGGCACACTTACTTCCTGGCACTTATGCCGGTGTGGGGCATAAGTGGGTTACTCAATAGGGCGTTAATGAATACCTTATTGCTCACCTCACCCAAACATTGTACTATAGCACATTTGTCCTGCAAAAAGTGACTGCTAAGTGGCAAATTGTTCATCTAGTCCAGAACCTGGGGGCTGAAGACAGAATTTTAAGCTTTCTTTCCCTTTGTAGTCTGAGAAAATGAGGGCTCTGGTGTTGGAAGAAATATGACAGAATGTATCACACCACCTCAGGATAGTAAACAACAACAACAACTGACGATTCTGTTTTCCCCTCAGATTAGAGTAGGTTTGCCAGTTCTGAGTTGGAAAATAGCTGGAAATTGGGGGGGAGGGAGTCTGGGAAGGGAAGGGTTTGTGGCGGGGAGGGACCCCAGCAAGATATAGTGCCATAGAATCCTCCCTCCAAAGCAGTCATTTTCTCCAGAGGAATTGATCTTAGTCATCTGAAGATAAATTATAATAGTGGAAGATCTCCAGATGCCATCTGGAGGTTGGCAACCCTATATTAGAGAGTTGGGGAAGGAGGGCCAATTAATTAGGAGCAAAAAAAAAGTGGTATTTTTCTGGTCTTAATTCCTGATTCCTGCTATCGAGACTCTTTTGCAGCATTTCAGATTGGGGTGGGGGAGATGAATATCAAGGGATTCCCTGTCCCTAATCTCCTCCTCTGAAATACTTTGATTTCTAGGATTGCAAGGAGGCCAATTTCCATTCCTCAATTCTGTTCTCCTATTAGAAACAGACCTAGCCACTGTGATCCATGCAATGGTCCCCTCCAGACTGGACTTCCATAATTTGCTGTATGCAGGGTTGCTCTTGAAGCTGATCCAAAAGCTTGTCTAGAATGCAGCAGCACGAGCCCTCAGTGGGTCTAGATGAAGAGCCCACATCACATCAGTGCAGTCTCAATTGCACTGGGTCCAAATCAGAGACTGTATCAGGTTCATTTTGGTATTAACCTTTAAAGCCCTAAACAGTCCAGGACCCCTGTACTTATGGCTTCAACCTGGTGGAAAGCTCTCCCTGAAGAGATCAGGACCCTCCAAGACCGGCTTAAACAGTTCCTTCGGCCTTCAAAACAGAGCTGATCCACCAGGCCTGCGGTTGAGGCCAGAAAAATTAACACCAAGGAAACAATGACCACTCTACCTACAAACAGAAAAAACAAAAAAATCACCAACTGCCCAACAATATTGAGCTCCCTCTATAAGGCAGCTTATGAATATAATGTAATTAATTAACACAATTTAATTAATTTGATTTAACCGTTATCAACCATTTATCAATGAGAGAAACAGGAAAAGCAGGTTCTAAAAATAAAGTTATTATCATTATATTGTTTCTTGTATTGTTTTGTACCGCCCTGAGCCTCCGGGGAGGGCAGTATATAAATATAAACAAATAATAATAATAAATAAATATTATTATTATTATTATTTGCCAGGTTGGGGGGTTATACAGAACTCTCTACAGTGTCAGTGTGTTGCCCATTCAACCATGAATATTCCTATGACAGAGAATGATGATAATGATGAAAACAACAAAGAAAGAGGTGGTTTTATACACCATTTTTCACTGTCTGAAGGAATCTCAAAGTGACTTACAATCGCCTGGCCTTCCTCTCTCCACAACAGACACCCTGTGAGGTAGGTGGGGCTGAGAGAGCCCTGATATTACTGCTTGGTCAGAACAGCTTTATCACTGCTGTGGCAAGCCCAAGGTCACCCAACCGGGTGCATGTGGAGAAGCAGGGAATCAAAGCTAGCTCACCAGAATAGAAGCCACCACTCTTAACCACTACACCACACGTGGCAGAGAAAATCTGGAGCTTGCTCAGCTATCAGTTCAGGAAACTGTGTGTCTGTGTCGACAGCTTTGTACATCATAAAATTAATTTTAAGGATCAAGCAGGCACTCATTTCACTGACATATTGTGCTGATACTTCAAGGTCCACTTTCTGTTATATGAGATGTCTCACAAATGACTTTATACTTTCAAAGAGTAGTACTTACGTTTTGGGATCTGCAAATTATTGGTATTTCTCAGCCAAATTTTAATTCAAAGCATACCTTATCTGGATGTTACTATGCCATAAATATCAGTTCCTAAGCATGTTACTAAGGCAAGCATAACCTACAGATCGTTCAGTCCATTTCCTTGTCAGTTCTGTTGGCTTGACTTTGAATAATATCAGATATATTAGGCACTTTAGCAGAGTGAAGTTTCTTCTTTCTGTCTCAAGGAAAATGTTTTCTTCTGCCAGCAGCTGTTATTAAACTTAAGTACTAAGAGTTATAGTGTAAGTTGCACATCTATTTTCAGTTGTAAATGTATATGCAGTAAAATATCTAAGCCTTTACCTTAACAAAAATAACTCGATAAATGTTAAACACCTTGTAAATGTACTTCTCACAATGTAATGTTCAGTATTACAATTATACAGTATTCATAAAATAAAATATATCTGCCCCATTATGTTCTCTTTATACAAGGTTCATTTCTCCGCTTTTTTGCTGTTTGGAAAATTTCATTATACACAGGGAGCTGCTGCAACATGCTATTGAATTTAAGCGCAGATGTAAATCTTCAGTAATTAACAGAGATGACTATATCATTTTTATTCCAACACTTCTTTGTAAGATTTTAAAATGAATGATCTCAGAGGTTTTTAAAGATGGACCTGTACTCTAAAGATATATTCCCTTTCAAAAGCCTATACTTTGATCATACAAAGCATTTAAAACTAGAACCTATGGAAAACATCTAGAGATGTGCATTGAAATTTAATTCAGGGTTGGATTCATCTCGCAATACTATGACACAAAATTTGGAAAGCCTGCCCCCACAGAGCCCCATCAATTTCACTTGTGCAGCATGAGAAAATAATCTGTTGCTTTCAGGATTCTCTCCCCCTCCTCTTTATGTGTCTCTATCACACACATATTGTGTTTTTGTGCTGGAGGATTGGGTAAGGTATCCCTAACACAAAGTTCACCCAGAATGGCATGTCCCTTCTGTTCACATACGTCATGTTGGATTACACAGGCAGTAATAATGTTCACAACATTCAGCCCTGATATCTCCAGTCTATTTTGCAAGCTTCTCTAGTGTGACTTTACATATCCAAAGATACATTCCGCAACATTCCTTGCTCTGCTCAGGGCACAGCCAAAGTGTTCACCCGTACAGCTTCGTCAGCCAGCATCTGATTGGATATGCCCCATCAGCTACGATCTGTGCTGGAACTTGCAAACTGCCCAGGGTAATGGTAGGGTTTCCTAGAACAAACAAGCCATCTTGGACAGGTTCGAGAATCACAAAACAAATGCATCATGGTTTTTCCTGTTCCACCCAACCTCTGCATCTATAAATCTGCTTGTTTGGTTCATACAAGCAGATCCTTTTTGGTCCTGGCCCCTACCTGGTAGAATGAGCTCCTGCAGGAGTTGTGGGCCCTCAGAGAGCTTACTGCTTTCCTTAGGACCTGCAAAACAGAGCTCTTCCACCAGGTTTCTGGTCAAGGCCAGTGCTAGAGCAGGTGGTATGGGTTCCCCTTGGCATTGGTGCCTGAACATCCTGGTGCTGAACATCTTGGTTTCTCCCCATGCTGCCTTTGTAAGGGCCTTCCTGTTTTAAGGAGGGCCATGGGTTTTTTTTGCCATCTGTCAATATTTTTGTGTATTGTAGAAATTGGGGTTTTAGTGGGGGGGGGGGTTATTGGGTTTTATTGTATGGATTTTCTTTTTGTGTGACTCCCTTTCTTTCTTTTCTTATTTTCTTTAGAAGAAATGATTTATAGGCAGAAATTATTGATTTCCTTTAAAAGGAGCAGAAACAATAAATACAGTGCAGAAGTTAGGCACATATGCACACACAAGCAGACGAAGGATCATGCCACCCATAATTTTAAAATGCTGATTCTTAGGACAATTTTGTACTTGGTTGATTTAATGATACAACAAACATATACAACCAGTTTCTTCCACAATGAAGGATATATTCCCTTTTGAAGGCTTATTTTGAGCCAGACATTCTCCAAACTGCAGACCACAAACCTACTTTTAATAAAATGGACCAGTCTGTGAATCAGCAGAGCAGGCTTCCTCAAATCAGGGTTTTGTGGGTTGGAGTTAATTAATTTTTAAATACAGTATTTGCTGGCATATAAGACTACTTTCCCCCCCTGAAAAACATGCCTCCAAGTGGGGGGGGGGTCGTCCTATACGCCGGGTGCACTTCAGTTGGGATAGACATAGCTGCCCATAGTGGCCTCCTGATGCCCGCCCACCTCATTCTACATACCATCCAGTATCACGCAGTATCCAGCACAGCCACAGCGGTTCATCAGCGAGGCTGCGGCGAGCATCAGCATTGAGACAGGGATGCCAGCCTTTTCGGGGTGACTGGCCCGTTCTACTCGGTGGGAAGCAGCGGCGCTCTGGCCCGCCCCTTGTCTACGCAGAGCTCGCATATGCGCACTTGCACACTAGTGCCAGTCACAGGGAGATGCAGGGGCGGGCCGGAGGCGCTGCAGTTGTGCTGCGGCCGTACAATGGTGACAATGACAGGTACTGTAATGTAATGTAACAAACTCTATATTCTGAGTGGAAATGTTGGGGAGTTGTCTTATATGCCCAGTCGTCTTATACGCCGGCAAATACGGTATTTTAAAAGGTTAAACATTTATTGGGTGATGGCCAATGGCCAATGATCGGCCTGGAGAGGGTGGGAAAGGGAGGGGCCCCAGGTGGATGCGTACACAGCTATACTTCCCAACCATATTCTGCACAATCATACCACTTCTGGGGGTTCTCTGAGCCAAGAAAATGTTTCAGGGGTTTCTCAATGGTAAATAAGTTGAGAGGCTGCAGCGGAACATTAATATGCAACAGAGTCTTCTTAAGCAGCATTTGCTGAGTGTTTTTCCTTAATTATTGAAAGCTACCTTTGTGTATCTAAAAGTGGGCACACGGGATTATAGGTCGGAAATCATGCTTTCAGATAATGCAGAATGCAGATATGGAACAATTTTTATGAAAAGATGGAACATTAACTTCAGATTTTTTGGGTGTTCTCTCTGTCCCTCCTGCCTTTAGTCTTATATTTTGTCATGTAAGAGGATCATTGCCCACCCACTCTTCTTAATTGGGAACATCAAGGATGATGCATGGCCTACCGGACCCCTACATAGACTTTTTCCAAATCCTGTTTGCATTGTCATGGAAGTGCATCTTGTAAAGGAAAATCATGGGACCTTTCTCAGGCTGTTGTGTAGTTCATCATGAGAGAGTCAAAATATACTTGGCTGTGGACAGCAGAATGGATGTGATAATGTCATGTGTCATCTAGGTCATTGGATGTCCTCAGAGCTGGCACCATATGGGAAATAGTAAGAGATGAGGCAGGTTGTTCATTGCTGCATAGAAATACTCTCAACGGGTCTTTTTCTTCTGTAGCAGAATCATTGCAGAAATTTAAACAGAAGTTTAATGCAATTGAAAGTAGCTAGGAAAGATTTTACTATTTGTTGACCTTTTAGTGGCTTTCAGGGCACCCTAATTATCATGGAAGACAATATCAGTGCATCAGTTCTGTCTTCGAGTGTTCTCCAACTTTAAGGGAACTGAGTAAACAATATCACAACACAATCTCATTGCAGCAGAAAACCTACCACAACCCCAAATTCAGGAAGGGGGCAATAATAGAAACATTTCAGATTGCATAGGGTGACTTTGAGTCCCTAAACTTACTAATGGATTGTAACTTATATCAATTCTCTAATAAATAAGTTGCTGTTTCAGCCCTTGACCTATAGCAGTCAGGCTTCCATCCTGGCCATGGGGTGGAGACTGTGATGGTCGCCATGATGGATGATCTCTGGCATCAGCTGGGTTCAGCTACCCTCATACTTTTAGATCAGTTGGCCATGTTTGATGCGGTTGACCATGAGTTGTTAGCCCACTGTCACTGGACTGGGGATCCAGGAGTCAGTGTTACAGTGGCTGATCTCCTTTCTTCAAAACCAGACAGAGGGTAGTGGTGGGGGAAGAGTTGTCTTGCTCCTTCATGCTTCCTTGTGGAGTGCCATAAGGAGTGGTATTCCCACACACACACACACACACTTTTCAACATCTACATGCACCCTCTGGCACAGCTGGTCCAGAACTTTGGGCTGGGTTGTCACCAATATGCGGATGACACCCAGCTCTATCTCCTGATGGATGGTTGGTTGGACTCCCCTCTGGAAACATTTGCCATATGTTTGGAAGCAGTTTCTGGATGGATCAGGCAGAGTTACCTGAAACTCAACCCCTCCAAGATGGAGGTTCTGTGGCTGGGCAGAAGAGGACAGGACCAAGAAGTGTGCCTCCCCTCCCTGGATGAGGTCCAGCTTGTTGCTATTCTCACTGCCAGGAATTTGGGGGTGATCTTTGATGCTTCCCTATCTATGGAGGCACAGATCACTAGAGTAGCCCAGGTCGCATTTTTCTGTGCCAGGCCAGGATACATGTGCCCTACCTGTCCCCGGAGCATTTGGTCACAGTGATCCATGCAACTGTCACTTCCAGATTACACTACGTGACTCGCTCTATGCAGGCTTTCCCTTGTCCTTGACCCGGAAATTACAGTTTATACAAAATGCAGCTGCTAGGGCCCTGATGAGATCATCTTGGAGGACCCACATTCAGCCAGCTCTGAGACAGCTGTATTGGTTGCCAATTGTGTACTGGATCAAGTTCAATGTTTTGGTACTTACCTTTAAGGCTTTTCATTGTTTGGGCCCTGCATATCTAAGGGACTGCTTTTCTCCTTATGCCCATTACAGGGCACTCTTCTCTGTAGGTTTGAATCTGCTGGTGGTACCCGGTCTCCAGGAAGCATGCATGGCCTTAACCAGGGCCAGGGCCTTTTCAGTCCTAGCCCCAACCTGGTATAATGAGCTCCCAGAAGAGTGGAGGGTCCTGACAGAGCTACCACAGTTCCACAAGACCCGTAAGACAGAGCTCTTCTGCCAGGCATTTGGTTGAAGCCGGGCTAAAGAATATATGAGTTCTTCCTTTAGAAGCCCCCTGGATGCCCATCCATCTGGGCATCTCCCAAGACTAGTAGGTGGTCTGAATGAACTAGACTGTGGATTGGGAGGGAACAAATGGGATGTGCTTCCAATACTGTATTGTTTTATACTGTTTTAAGGGTCTTTATTCTGTAAACCACCTCAAGATGGCATGACCAGGAGTTTTAGTCAATAAATTCAAAGCTAGACAGACAGACTGACAATCCTTAGTAGACTTGCTAGTTGCCTGCTAATGGTGGGCAGACTCCTGCTATGATCCCCATCTCCATACACTTTCTCAATGGAACTGTGGGGGATGGGAGGGAAAATATCATCCAGAATTGATACTGGACCCAGAAGTAACATCATCACATATAGTGACTCTCTGTAAATTCCTTTAGCCTTTACAGTCTTCACTATCAATTCAAGAAATAGCATCATTCAACTAAGGCAGTGGTCCCCAACCTTTCTGAGTTTGGGGACCGGCAGGGCATTGGGGCGCGGGCCGTGGCCCGCGCGGGCCACGCCCCCGCAGCGGGCCACGCCCCCGCAGCGGGCCACGCCCCCGCAGCGGGCCACGCCCCCGCAGCGGGCCACGCCCCCGCAGCGGGCCACGCCCCCGCAGCGGGCCACGCCCCCGCAGCGGGCCACGCCCCCGCAGCGGGCCACGCCCCCGCAGCGGGCCACGCCCCCGCAGCGGGCCACGCCCCCGCAGCGGGCCACGCCCCCGCAGCGGGCCACGCCCCCGCAGCGGGCCACGCCCCCGCAGCGGGCCACGCCCCCGCAGCGGGCCACGCCCCCGCAGCGGGCCACGCCCCCGCAGCGGGCCACGCCCCCGCAGCGGGCCACGCCCCCGCGGGCCGCACCCATGCATCGGGCCGCACCCGCGGGCCGCGCCCCCACAACGGGCCGCGCCCACGAGCCGCGCCCCCGCATCGGGCCACGCCCGCGAGCTGCGCCCGCACATCGGGCCGCGCCTGCGGGCCGCGCCCCCGCATCGGGCCGCGCCCGCGAGCCACACCCGCATGGCCGCAGCCCGGCCAACTAGTCCAACCCCCTGCTCAACGCAGGATTAACCCTAAGCATCCTAAAGCATCCAAGAAAAGTGTGTATCCAACCTTTGCTTGAAGATTTCCAGTGAGGGGGCGCTCACCACCTCCTTAGGCAGCCTATTCCACTGCTGAACTACTCTGACTGTGAAAAACTTTTTCCTGATATCTAGCCTATATCATTGTACTTGAAGTTTAAACCCATTACTGCGTGTCCTTTCCTCTGCAGCCAGCAGAAACAGCATCCTGCCCTCCTCCACGTGACAACCTTTCAAATACTTAAAGAGGGCTATCATGTCCCCTCTCAACCTCCTTTTCTCCAGGCTGAACATTCCCAAGTCCCTCAACCTATCTTCATAGGGCTTGGTCCCTTGGCCCCAGATCATCTTCGTCGCTCTCCTCTGTACCCTTTCAATTTTATCGATGTCCTTCTTGAAGTGAGGCCTCCAGAACTGCACACAGTACTCCAGGTGTGGTCTGACCAGTGCCGTATACAATGGAACTATGACATCTTGTGATTTTGATGTGATGCCTCTGTTGATACAGCCCAAAATGGCATTTGCCTTTTTTACCGCTGCATCACACTGCCTGCTCATGTTTAGTTTACAATCCACAAGTACCCCAAGGTCTCGTTCACACACAGTGTTACCTAGAAGCGTATCCCCCATCCAGTAGGCATGCTTTTCATTTTTCTGACCCAGATGCAGAACTTTACACTTATCTTTATTGAATTGCATCTTATTCTCATTTGCCCATTTTTCCATTGTGTTCAGATCTCGTTGAACTCTGTCTCTATCTTCCGGAGTATTTGCCAGTCCTCCCAATTTGGTGTCATCTGCAAACTTGATTAGTCCCTCTACCCCTTATCTAGATCATTAATAAATATGTTAAAAAGTACCGGGCCGAGCACCGAGCCCTGAGGTACCCCACTACTCACCTCCCTCCAGTCTGATGAAACACCATTGACAACGACTCTTTGAGTGTGGTTCTCTAACCAATTCCCTATCCACCTAGCTATCTGAAAATCCAGATTGCAGCCCTTCAACTTATCCATCAGAACATCATGGGGAACCTTATCAAAAGCTTTACTAAAATCTAAGTAAACGACATCAACCGAATTTCCACGATTCAGCAAACCTGTTACTTGGTCAAAAAAGGAAACCAGGTTGGTCTGACAGGACCTGTTGCAGTCAAATCCATGCTGACTTCCTTGGATCACCAAATTGTCCTCCAGATGTTTGCAGATCACTCCCTTTAATATCTGCTCCATTATCTTCCCCACAACAGAGGTCTGTAGTTTCCCGGGTCTTCATTCCTCCCTTTTTTGAAGATCGGAATAACATTTGCTCTCTTCCAGTCCTCCGGGACATCTCCAGTCCTTAAAGAGGTCCCGATGATGATGGACAAGGGTTCTGCAAGTTCTCCAGAAAGCTCTTTGAGCACTCTTGGGTGCATTTCATCCGGCCCAGGGGATTTGAACTCATCCAGTGCAGCTAAATGCCTTTCAACAACCTCTCTATTTTAACATTGAAGTTTATGGGAGAATGGATGGGAAAGATTATGGGAGAATGGATGGGAAAGATTATGGGAGAATGGATGGGAAAGATTCCAAATGGTAATACAGGCAACTGCTTGAAGAACTGTAGCATGAGGAAGAAACAGACTGACAAGGCCAGGGTATCTGGCTGCACAAGATGAGTAGGGCAGCCAGGCAACAAGAGAACCTTGAGATAAGTTTGCTTCAATAGGTGATGAAGTTTGGAGAGTAACCAGCATGTGAGGGGAGAACAGATTATAAAGGAAATGTTGGCACAGGCAGTCAGGCATTGGAATTAGAGAGGAAGGCAAAATCCCATCCTGTATCCTTCAGGACTGTAATAACTCAGGTATGTTATCCTAGCAGCTACAGCTTTCAGGCAATCAAGAAAGCCCAGCCTCTCTCTCTCCCCTCCCTTTAAGGAACACCATGTTCTCTTTATAAGCTTATTAGAAAAATGTTGACTTCCTTGTAAAAGTGACATGAATAGAAGGCAAAGTATGCTATAATGAAAGGAACCACACCAGAACAAGACTAAAGAAATTCATCGGAATCCTTTGATTGGCAGGTGGGCATGTGGGCAAGCAAGACATAACTCCATTTGGCAGTAACAAGGCCACAACTTTATTGTTACACAGCCTCCAGCCGGAGGATTGGTCTGTAGTAGAAGTAGAGCCTCCATCAGCCATCCAGCTGCTCATTCTTGGCCCTGGGGCACTCTAGAACCTGTTTCCATCCCAGCTGGAAGGACTGGTCCCTTGCCCCCAGGGACCATCTCCCCAGGAAGAGGCTTGATAGGTGGCTGACGGGGGCCCACCTCATTCGGTCACCCAGCTGTCTGACTCACAGCCCCTGGCCTACCCAGCCACATAGGCCATGCTCACACAAGCCAGGGCTTGGTCCCTTGGCCCCAGATCATCTTAGTCGCTCTCCTCTGTACCTTTCAATTTTGTCTACGTCCTTCTTGAAGTGAGGCCTCCAGAACTGCACACAGTACTCCAGGTGTGGCCTGACCAGTGCTGTATACAATAGGACTATGACATCTTGGTCAAAACAGGAAACCAGGTTGGTCTGACAGGAGTCAGCACAGTTAGCACAGAAATCAGAAGAAGCAAAAAGGAGGTTTCTTACTTATGCATAGGCTTCCTCAGAATGAATTTGGACTGGAATGGAAAACAGGCTCTTTTGTACAGACAGATATGCACGAAACATATCTTCCTAACCGCACATGGTAACAGATTGATCAAGAGAATAGATTTATTGTAAACATTGTTGGCCTTTTTGTAATCTGCCAAGGCTCTATGAGAAAGGTATCTATAAATTATGTAATGACAGTAAACACACATAATAACTATTGATTTTCACCCTTCAACTCCTGTCTGGATTCTCAACATATGCCTAGTATAGTTATCAAGCAAAATCTACAGGTTGAGCTTCAGTAAACATATATTCTGCACTCAAACTTCACAGTTTATGTCATCCAGATTATTGTCTCTACTTCACTTTGACCGTTAATGCACTGAGAACTTCACTGCCCCAGCTCCTGTGCAGGAGCACAAATCGGGGGCAGATGAGGCACACCAAGCCAAATGCTCCCCCCTGTGGGTACAGGAAGAGGTGGGGCAACCTGCCATGACTAAAACTCCAGCCTGCAGCCCGGCATGAAACCTCCAGTGTGTAAACGGTCTTTGGAGGTTACATACATGATCATAAACTACCATATATGAACATTAATGCTTTAAATCATTTCATTTTCTTTGGTCTGTGTTCTCAAATGCATTCCCTTATCTTTTGATATTCTCTTTTAACAACCATCTTTAAATGTATGGCAACTTTGTGCGGGTCTTTCATTTTATAACTTGTCAACTGATGTAATCGCATTCACTTTAGCCAGCTCAGACACAGAGCTGCAAAACTGTATCCCAGTAGGTCACAGTCAAAGAGACAAGATCATTCTAGCATTTCTCAATTAACTAAGAAGTATTTGAAGCATCTAATTTATCTTTCCCTCTGAACAATACATTTTAAAAATATTTTCTCCTGGCAAAGGCCATAGTTAGCATCACTGTTTAGCTAAGTTTTCATATAATTGGACCTTGTGGGGATTCGAAAGTTTTGCTATGCATAGTGCTTATGTTATGAGCATGAAACGCTGACTCATTCCCATGGAAAAGAAGTATATTGGTAAAATCACAGCTGTTTTTAAGGAAGATGAACCTACTAATTTGTGGCCAGAATCTGAATTAATACAAAGGATACTGGGTTAAGACATTACAAAGAAAGATAATATAGAAGCCACATAGACATGGGGAATTTCTGTAGCAGCAGCCTGACCAGCATTTGTTCTCAAATTCATTTTAGTGTACTCATTTCTGAAGCATGAGGTAAATGGGAGATGAAGAGATTCAGAAAAAGAAGAATTGATTCTTTTATGCTACTTTTCTCTACCAGAACGAGTCTCAAAGCAGCTTACAATCACCTTCCTTTCCTCACCCATAACAGACACCCTGTGAAGTAGGTGAGGCTGAGAGAGCCCTGATGTTAGTGCTTGGTCAGAACAGCTTTATCAGTGCTGTGGCAAGCCCAAGGTCACCCAGCTGGCTGCATGTGGAGGAGGAGTGGGGAATCAAACCAGGATCACCAGTTTAGAAGTCAGCACTCCTAACCACTACACCAAGCTGGCTCTCAAACTCAGTTACCAATGAGTTTACTCAGACCAGGCCATGAATAAGAGAACGCAATGAAGTGAAGAACCTAGTGGGATGAGTAGTGAAGTCTGAATTAATGAACAGTGGAAACTAAAAGGAAATACCAAATGGATAAGGGAAACAGGAGATAAAGGAAAAGATGCCAGAATCTTTCAAATTTCGCTCTGGGTATAGGTGTAGAAAATATGGGTTAGTTTAAGTTGAATAGGAGGTGCCACTTCAGTGTACAAATGAATATGAAACAAACTTTTACCATAAGTTTTTGGTATGGATACAATTAGAAACCAGAGCTTCTAGAACAAAGGTTATATTGGTGGAACATATTCCAAAGACAGCTATGCCTTTGAATCTTAAGAATGCATTTGGAACCAAATCTATCATACCAAGTAAGGATAATAGTCATAGTTCCCTTTCATGATTTATTGTAGTTCCAGGGTACCAGAACTGGAGCAGTTGTAGTCAAGTTTTAATTATTGGTTCTAGGTAAGCTGTTAAAGCTAGGGACTATGAAAGACCCTAGTCTTGCTTTGTTTGTTTATTCTGATTAAAGTTATACTTTGTCTACTTAAGAAGAGCCTCTTATGGTGCAGGGTGGTGAGGCAGCCAACATGCTGTCTGAAGCTCTGACCATGAGGCTGGGAGTTAGATCACAGCAGCCGGCTCAAGGTTGACTCAGCCTTCCATCCTTCCGAGGTCGATAACATGAGTACCCAGCTTGCTGGGGGTAAAACGGTAATGACCGGGGAAAGGAATGGCAAACCACCCTGTATTGAGTTTGCCATGAAAATGCTAGAGGGCATCACCCCAAGGGTCAGACATGACCCAGTGCTTGCACAGGGGGATACCTTTAAATAATAGAGCCTCTTGTGGCGCAGAGTGGAAAGGCAGCAGACATGCAGACTGAAAGCTCTGCCCATGAGGCTGGGAGTTCAATCCCAGCAGCTGGCTCAAGGTTGACTCAGCCTTCCATCCTTCCAAGGTTGGTAAAATGAGTACCCAGCTTGCTGGGGGTAAAACGGTAATGACTGGGGAAGGCACTGGCAAACCACCCCATATTGAGTTTGCCATGAAAACGCTAGAGGGCGTCACCCCAAGGGTCAGACATGACCTGGTGCTTGCACAGGGGATACCGTTACCTTTACCTTACTTAAGAAGACCCTCAGAATAGTCCTGAATGGTTATGGCATTTTATAGTGAGTATCTGTGATAAGGTTGACATAAATGTTATTTTCCTGTTAGGGGTCTAGCCTGTGGCAGAACAGTTCTGATCTAGCTTGCAGGCTGTGTTCCATGCTGCCATCAAACACCTGCAGGGACCTCTCTCTCTCTCTCTCTGTTCAATCAGTACCACCACATGACCTTTGTAGGAATCACCCACGAAGAGAGTCATGAATCCCTGTTTCCGTTCCAATTTCTGAGGCCTTGCCTCCATGTGTTCCACTATTCAGTACCCAGTTACCAAAGAGGCCACTTGACTGTTCCCCCTTCCTCCTGGCACTCCTTTTAAAATAATGTGTCTAAGATGGAGATCTATGTGACACAGAGAACCACTACTAGAATCAAAGTTACAACACATTTATTAAAAAGAAAATGGTCATAGGCTTACTTTTAGCATTGCATCAAATTGATCAAGGGGTTCAAAAGAAAAGGGTAAAATGCAATTCCTCCACTCTCCCTCTACTCTCCCTCTACTAAAATGCAATTCCTCCACTCTCTATAAATACCCTATTGATTGTTAAATATAAGGCAGACTCCTTAGCTTAGAAAGTTAGATGTTTACAGGAGTTACATTGCTGTCAAGAATCCTTCTGGTGTACAGGCCAACACATAGGAATGACCGCCCACTCAAAACCTCAGATAAGAGTTCTGTCTGATGTGATAGGATCAGCACTAAAGAGCCCTTCCTCCTGGCTCCCAGGAGTTTTATCAGCTCTCTTTCTCTGCTCACTTACCAGATCATTCCGGGTCTAAGAAGTTTTTCCTGAAGCCTCCAGGAGTTTCTTCCTGAAGACCTGCTAGTATGTAATACCTCCAAACCACTGTTCCCTGCTCGGGGGGGGGGGGGGGTCATCCCATTATCTTTAGCCAGACCTATTAGCATTTCTAAAACTATGACTGAGGTGAGATTGGAAAACATTTGAACTGACTTCCTCACTCCTGTCTGTTCTCTGCCAAGAGAGAAAAACCTAAGAGTAAAGGTTTTGTTCAGATCAAATCTCCAAAGAAAAATATATATTTAATCACATATCCTATCCTTCTTTCTGAGATGAAGTTTAATGGAGATGATTTTGTGCAGAGTTATTCTCAAACATGACTAGAAATCTACATGGTATGGCCCTATGAGAGAACTTAACATGCCAGAGACTATATATTGCCCTGTCTCTTAGTCTGTATTAGAAAGAAGCTATATTTGTGTTTATTGTGCTGTGGTATTTTAGGATCTAACTGATTTATTTTTGCACCAGCTTTCATAGCATACAGCAAAAGTCAACTATTTGGAAGCAAAAAGGATCTATTTGGAAGAAACTCTTCCATTGAGTGAATATTTCTTGCATTAAAGGAACATGTCAATGTTAGTGGGCCAGACCCATATGACCTATATATATAAACTGAGGTATAATGGTACAACAATCCCATATGATTATACCACTTAACTTTATTTTAGGGGCCATTTTGTAAAACAGCCTCCATGTGACAAAACTGGCATGTTTGTTATGTTGGAAAATGCAGTAGTCCTCAAACTTCTTTTCTCACATGATCAATGGATAGTGATTTCAGATAAATCATGTCTATTTGAAAATAAGTTTGTGAGGTCATTTTAGGAAAGCTGTACCACACCAACTCAACACACTTGTGACTTGTCTCTAAATTAATAAGAAGAAATTAAAGCTAACAGAATAACTAAATACATTGTAAATACAGTGCACATTAGAATATTTACAGAGAGAGAAGAACCTTATTCAACTCTTAAGAAATGTAATCACATTGGTCAAAGGATTCCATCTTACAGCCTCCAAAATAAGGCAAGCTGCATGAAGTGCCTGTTCAGAGGGTTACAAACAATAATATACTGAATAATAATTCATGTTTGGAGGAGAGGCTATTTGCCTTTAGGGTTGCAAGTTAGCAGCTGGCTTCTAGTAGGAGACTGGGCGACTCAGACATGGAGGTGCTATTCATAGAATCATAGAATCACAGAATCATAGAATCATAGAGTTGGAAGGGTCCATACAGGCCATCTAGTCCAACCCCCTGCTCAACGCAGGATCAGCCCAAAGCATCCAAGAAAAGTGTGTATACAACCTTTGCTTGAAGACTGCCAGTGAGGGGGAGCTCACCACATCCTTAAGCAGCCTAATCCACTACTGTGAAAAGTTTTTTCCTGATATCTAGCCTATATAGTTGTACTTGTAGTTTAAACCAGTGGTCCCCAACCTGCGGGCCATGGCCCGGTGCTGGGCCGCAAAGGCCATGGCACCGGGCCGCGGCTCCCTCTCCCTGCCCCCCCTGCAGTAAAAAACTTCCCAGGCCGCAAGCTTGTGGCCCGGGAAGCTTCTTACTGCGGGAGGGAATCAAGGCCGGGCTGCGCCCATGCGGGCGCGGCCCGATGTGCGGGCGCGACCCGCGGGCACGGCTCGATATGCAGGTGTGCCCCGCGGGCGTGGCCCGATGCGTGGGTGCGCCCCGTGGGCGGGGCCGATGTGTGGGCGTGGCCCGCGCGGGTGCGGGCCGCGCCCCGATGCCCTGCCGGTCCCCAACCTCAGAAAGGTTGGGGACCACTGGTTTAAACCCATTACTGTGCGTCCTTTCCTCTGTAGCCAACGGAAACAGCATTCTGCCCTGCTCCAAATGACAACCTTTCAAATACTTAAAAAGGGCTATCATGTCCCCTCTCAACCTCCTTTTCTCCAGGCTGAACATTCCCAAGTCCCTCAACCCATCTTCATAGGGATTGGTCCCTTGGCCCCAGATCATCCTCGTCACTCTCCTCTGTAACCTTTCAATTTTATCTACATCCTTCTTGAAGTGGGGCCTCCAGAACTGCACACAGTTCTCCAGGTGTGGTCTGACCAGTGCCGTATACAATGGGACTATGACATCTTGTGATTCTGATGTGATGCCTCTGTTGATACAGCCCAAAATGGCATTTGCCTTTTTTACCGCTGCATCACACTGCCTGCTCATGTTTAGTTTACAGTCCACAAGTAGCCCAAGATCTCGTTCACACACAGTGTTACCTAGAAGTGTATCCCCCATCCAGGAGGCATGCTTTTCATTTTTCTGACCCAGATGCAGAACTTTACACTTATATTTATTAAATTGCATCTTGTTCTCATTTGCCCATTTTTCCATTGTTTTCAGATCTCGTTGAACTCTGTTTCTATGTTCTGGAGTATTTGCCAGTCCTCCCAATTTGGTGTAATCTGCAAACTTGATGAGTAGTCCTTCCACACCCTCATCTAGATCATTAATAAATATGTTAAAAAGTACCGGACCAAGCACCAAGCTTTGAGGTACCCCGCTACTTACCTCTCTCCAGTCTGATGAAACACCATGGACAACAACTCTTTGAGTGCGGTTGTCTAACCAATTCCCTATCCACCTAACTATCTGAAAATCCAGATTGCAGTCCTTCAATTTATCCATCAGAACATCATGGGGAACCTTATCAAAGGCTTTACTAAAATCCAAGTAAACAACGTCAACCGAATTATTCTGTCGATGACATGTCATTTCTGAAGTGAACTTAGAAGTGATGTTGTGACATCAAATCAATGATGATTCTATTCTCCTGCATTTTTTACCTGCTGGCCTACTAAGTGGAGGCAGGAGTTGGGAAGCCCCTGGGAAGTGTCCCCACTGCAGCAGAAGACCCAGAAACCTCTTGGTGATGTCAGGGAAAAGGAAGCAAGTTGGTTGTTCTTAATATAGCTGCTGCAATTGTGATTAAGGCCTCTAGGTTACAAACAGCAGGCCTTCTGCCTTGTTGTCCACTGGCAATTGAGGCAACAACAGGATAAAATGGGAGTGGGACACATTCTAGTGTTGCACTGGAATGCTTCCATCACTTTGGGTAAAAATCAGAAGTGATGTGGCAGTCATTCTAGCATTCTGTGAAATGGTGCCCATCATGCAACCTTCACTCTGAATCTGCAGAATCCACATGTGTCTGTTGTAAAGATAACTGGGCTGATGTTTTCTGTCTTGCCTCTCTGCATTGTGATGGCAAGAACAAGAGTGGATAATTAAACAGATGTAGGGTTGCCAAACAGAAGGTTGGGAAATTCCTGAAAAATTGGGTTCACATGGGAAAGGGACCTCAGGTGGGTATAATCAATTCTCCACAGCTGCAACTTTATCTAGGGAAGCTGTTCCCTAAGGACCAAAGATCAGTTATAATTCTAGGAGATCTCCATGCCCCACCTGGAGATTGGCAACCCTAAGCAAATGCCATAGTTCATAATGACAGGGAAGATCAGCCCATAGTTTCACAAAGGGGAGAATATTCTCTCCTTACCCTCTATCACTGACTTTAAATGAAGGAAGTTTATTGGCTTTTCTTGCCCTCAGTACATTTTCATATAACTCATATTGGTTATTATGCCATCACCACAATGACATGTTACCTGATGTGCTGGGATCACTATCCTAAGAAGTAAAGCAAAATGGCACGGAAGTGGTAGCATTCTTTTGGAAACAATGGCTGCAAACAGCTGCGAAAGATACTAAAAAAGGAAGCAAGTTGAAAGGGATTACAATGACAATTTCATCTCCTTTCATAGCACAATATTCATTCTGAAAACGTTCATGGGTGAATGTTTGTTGCAATCCTAGCTGTAATTGTTTTGTGTAATTGAGGCAGTTTGCAATGGAATGTTTTCCCTCTGTTCTCCATATTATTTTCACATTGAATACATGAATAACTTACAATTTAGCTGCTCTTAAATAAAACACAGTTGTCCATGAAAGCATCGAGATTGTTAAAGTATTAAATTTTGTGTATATCCCCCTTTAATTATTATGCTTTTGAGTCCTCCATTACTTACTATCTAGCTTTCGTGTACTCCCTGAATAGTCTGTCTTGAAATTCCCAAAATGTCTCTTGACCTTTTTACCCAATTTCCTATCACTTTAGTGGACCCAATTTTTCTGCTTTGTCTTTCCTTGAATAAAAACAATAAGGGCTGATATTCAGATCAGCTGTTCAGCTCATTAAATTGAGTCATTATGTCTATTGGTGCAATTTGTAATTTATTTATTTCACAAAAATTGTACTCAGCTATTCTAGTCATAAGGGCCACCAAATACCATTCCAATTCTCCATCAACACCTGAAGTATGTGATTGTGAATTTTTTCTATAGATCCCTTTACCTTGTAGTACCTAATGTGTAGTCAGACTGTACCATATACCATGTAAATGCAATGATTTCTTTTTTATTTTACGGCCTTCTTTCTAAGCATTTGTTTTCTTCATAAGTACTTGTTATTTTCTTCATATCGACCCATTATGCACGGGGGTTTTAGCGCACATTCGGGGTGGAATGGCGGCGACTAAAATCACGGATAACGCACGGAGCCGGCTGCAACCGGCTGCAGCTTCGGTGCATGCCGCCGAAAAAGCCGCGTCAGTGAAACGCGGAAGAAAGCGCAGCTTCCGGGTGAGCGGGGCGCAACCAGAAGCGGCGCCCGGATCGGCGCGTGCATAATCGGTTACTCTGGGTTTTGCCGCCGTCGCGCCCCGCCCCGTGCCTAACCGGTATGCGTCGCGTCTTCCCCCTCCGCGTTTTCCACGTGACCCGAAATCGCCGTTTCGGCGGCCGTGCATAATGGGCCATCCAGAAGCAATTAAAGTTTCACATTAACTATGCCTTTATTCACAATTTTCATTGTTTTCATTCTCATGTGGATATTATGCAGGCATATCAAAAATTATTACATGAAATGACTTGTAGAATGACAAATATTTTGGAGAAAAAATCAGTCTCAGTTCCAGGGTTCATAAATTATAATATCACTAGCAGATAGGCCTGTTGTATGCAAAATACAACAGGCTCTAGCACACAAACACCCCATCCCCAGCAGCAGCAGCAGCACAAAGAGGATGCAGGTGGTTGCAGAACGTCGGGGGAGTGGAAGTGGTTACTACCCCCTCCCTCTCCACTGCCTGTAGAGCTCTGAGTGGTGGCACAGAGTCAGCCGGGGGGGGGCTTTGCGGGGGGAAGTGGTGGACATTCCCTGTCACCGGAAGCCGTGGCTGCTATAGCAGAGAAAGCTCCAAGAGTTGGAGCTTTGCTGATCGGTCTGATTGGCCCTATTCCAACTCGCATACCCCGGACACATTCCACCCTCCCGGCCAGTTTCACAAATATTAAGAGGAACCATGTGTGGTTAGGGAAATATGAGTCAGTATGAATGTGGCCCACTTCCCAAAGTGATGCTAAAATAATCTGAACATAAAGCAAAAAACTGTCCTTGTGACACTTCTTACTTCTAAGGCCTTCAGGCTCAAGATTAACACTTAGCTAAAAACAAGATTCCAATAGTGACTCATACTAAGAGTTACAAGGGTGTGTGTGTGTGTGTGTGTGTAGTGAGGCACCTCTGTGGACTTGGAATTAATTCTGAGAATACTGAGAGCAATTGGTGCAATAAGTTGGATCAACCAGTTAGGAAACCCATGCAATTCATACAATATCATTTCATCTAAACCTGATCTTATCTTCAGAAATCCTCCTATATAGATCAAAAGAACTATCAAGAAGGGACCACAAAAGGATTTTTATGAAAACCTGAGAAAAGAGATTTTCAAAAAATCCAAAATTGAGGAAGCAGGGGGTAATTTTTAAAGAACATAACTGAAAACTTCAAGAGGAAAAGAGAAATAGTGTGATTCAATTCAATGTCGCAAAATCTGTCTTTGTGAATTGCTTACCAACCCTTATAAAAATTGGGCAAATGTGTGGTAGCAATGGTCTCCACAGTCACAAAGATAAAGGGGAAAGATGTGTCTAGGGAGGGAACAGAGGAGATGGTGTCAGTGGCAGTGGGAAACAAGACAAAAGGGAGGAAGGAATGGTGGGGAAGAGAGAAGGATGAGGAGACCGTAGTAAAAGGAAATGAAGAAGAGGCAGCAGTGGAAGCAGAAAAGTAGATCCAAACTTGTGGTGGTAGAAAGTGCTGACTTATGGTGGTCCTGCAAGGTTTTCAAGCCAAGAGATGTTCAGAGGTGATTTGCAAATGCCTGCTTCTGCATCACAAGCCTGTTATTAATCAGAAGTCTCCTAGCAAGAACCAACCTTAATTAGCTTGCACGATCCAACAAGGTCAGACTAACCTGGTCTATTTGGGACAAGAACCCAAAGCTGTAGGCAGTATATATTCCAAGACTAATCCATAGGCAAAATGGAAGAACCACCTATACCGGGACAAATATAAACATAAGCTGTTGCTCAGAGAGGTTCATACTTGCTGAGCTTGGGCTCAGACTTTGTCCAATGATACATCTTCTTACAGCTGAAGGCATCATGCTAGTTTTTGAGAATGGTGAGAGCTCACTCCATGCTTCCCTTCTGCTGTGATTCCTCTTCTGCTAGAGAGCTAGATTTGAGCCTAGTCAGCACTTTAGACTGTTTCTGCACTGGAGGTTTCACTGGCGTCCAAGGCAGATTGCCATGTCTCTTTCTGCTGCCGCACGGGACAGCATTTGGCCCAGTGCACCTCATTCACCCCAAATTTGTGCTCCCTCATGGGACCCAGGGCAGCAAAGTTCCCAGTGTGTAAGCAGAAGAGATCAACAAGATTTTAGTGGTATAACATTTCAAGAGTCAAGGCTCCTCTTCTACTGAATACCAACCCAGCTACTCCCTGAAATGACCCTTTGGCTAACTAAGTGGTTTATATCTCACTTGGGGTGTTTGTCTTGATGGTGGAGCTAAACAGCATCACATATTTTCTAGTTGGCAAGTCAGCTTCTCTTACCCTCTGAAGGGCATATTGCTGTCCTGCAGCTTGACACTGTGCCAAGCACAGCCTGGAATAGTGCATATGGCAAATACATTGAACATATCAAGAGTAAAGAGCACTTACCTTTGCTTGAATTTGTCAAGAGTAAAGATTTGCTCACCTTTGCTCAAATGTGTGTGCTTCATTTGTTCTTCTCTAGGCCTCATTCTTTAACCAGCAATCTGATATCCAGAGATCCAGCACTGCATGTTCCCCTCTCCGCCCCCCCCCCCAGTACAGATGAACCTAAAAATCAAAGGCAAGTGTACCTGATTATTTAATAAGAAAAGACCCCATGAGAAGCAGTTGCTCAGCTAGGAAGAAATATCCTGTGATAGCAGAATTACAGATAATTAGGAGATCATAAATAGTTGCATGATAAAAAGTAATAGTGAAGGTAAGCATGATGTTCTAGTATTCACATCTCATTACAACAAAATTAGCTTTGTAAGTTTTGTGCTTAGATATATCAGTAAAATCCACAGGAGTTACTGGAGGAAAAAGCAATTAGTAGATACTTTTAATGTACTGAAATGGGAACAAACTCATATATAAATTGTACTAGGTAATATGGTATACTTGGATGCACAGGGAATTTAAATGTCAAGAGCCATTAGACCCAAGGTCCCATAAAATCTACAGGTCACAGCAACCTGTTGTATTCCATTGTGATTAACATAATTGGCTGCAGCGTACAACTGCATATATCATATCATAACTCTATTAACGTGAATGGAAAAGATGGAGGATGGAAATTGAACATGTATATAATGAAAGTTCCTATGAGATAAAAGTTCCTATATCATGCTAATAAAAGTAATTATTATTTTTTAAACTGTTTACAACTTTAGATTATTCCATTCTCCCCACAGTAAGCTCTACTAAAACCCTCTGCTGACTAGAATCAATGCTGTTCTGTAATGACATGTATGTGCTCCAGCACTCAAGAGAGATTATTTTACTGAAGTGGCAGACCCCTTTATTAAAAGAAAGACAGCAAGTTCCTTTAGTGGCCTAGAGCAGCGGTCCCCAACCTTTTTGCGGTTGAGGACCGCTTCCGGGGGTGGGGGAGAGCTGGCAGCCTGGGCGCCACACACGCGCAGCAGCTGCATGCAAATGCAAATGTGCAGAGTTGCCATGCATGCACGTTTGCACCAGCAGGGGGCGCAAATACGCATGTGCGGCAGCTCCGCGCATGCGCATTTGCGTCCGCTGGTGTGCAGGCGGCCGCACCTGTCTCTTCCCCCCCCTCTCACAGCGAGATACTAGCTGGGCTGCGAGCAAAGGGGCTGCTTTGGTAGGGGCTCCTGGGAATTGTAGTCCATGGACATCTGGAGGGCCACACTTTGACTACCCCTGACATAGAGCAAAACCAGCCATGCACACCTGGGCATGCCAGTTCCAAGCCTGGTTAAATGGAGAGGGTTAAGAAAAGGCCTGGCATCCTACCATGTAAAAGTTTTGCCAAGAAAATCCTATGGAACAGCTCTTAAATGATTTCAGTTATATACTACTTAATTAACACTATGTACTGTTTAGTAAAGAGCCTCTTGTGGCGCAGAGTGGTAAGGCAGCCATCTGAAAGCTTTGCCCATGAGGCTGGGAGTTCGATCCCAGCAGCCGGCTCAAGGTTGACTCAGCCTTCCATCCTTCCGAGGTCGGTAAAATGAGTACCCAGCTTGCTGGGGGGTAAACGGTAATGACTGGGGAAGGCACTGGCAAACCACCCCGTATTGAGTCTGCCATGAAAACGCTAGAGGGCATCACCCTAAGGGTCAAACATGACTCGGTGCTTGCACAGGGGATACCTTTACCTTTACCTTTTTACTGTTTAGTTATAAGCTATGGGGAAAGGTGAGATTTTAGATGATTAATTAATTAATTATCCACAGTGATTTAGGCCATGCATTATATGGAACTAGGGGCAAAGCCCATTGTATTTTTAAATACAATGGGCGCTAGTAGGGGCGCCAGTGGGGCAGGGGGGCATGCAGGGCTCCTTGTGGGTCCCCCTGCCACGGCATTCCCACCGGCCCCTTCCCCCCCACTTTGGAGGCAGCGGAGCGGTGACAGGAGCAGGCCCGGTACATCTGCGACACACTGGGCCTGCTCTTTGCGCCATGGCGAAGCGTTTCCTGCACCCCCTCCTCCTTGGGTATATCGTGGCAAAAGGATTGACACTCAGACGGGCCAATCCGAAGCTGCTTCGCCCCTTTCTCCTCCCACCTAGCCCTTACTCTTTTATTTTTATTGCTCCATAGGAGCGGTTTACAGATGGTTTCACTTGTATGGGAATGTTGCAGAATCAGGGCTGCAAAGGAAGGTATCTGTCTTGGAAGAGACACCCACTGGAGCTATGAGCCATAAGAAAAAGTATAGGACATCAGTCGATTCCTCAGTGGGCCTGTTTTTCCCCAACCAATTGATGCTATTCTAGAATTAGCTGCATGTAGAATTCCATTGGAGGAAATGAGAAAGTATTGGCCACTTCCAATTAAATAATTAACCTCCCAGATTTTCCTAATCACACAAGGGGTTATTCTGATCATTACTCAACCCCTTCCCAGTGTCCAGAAATGTCAATAGGAAGATACTTGTATAAGTTTTTTTTAAGTGTGTTATTTGTCACCATACCACTATTCCCCATCCCCACACTGCTATTATGCAGCAGATCACTAACCATGCATCCCATTCCAAGCAAGCAACTTGGGGTAATTTGTCTCTGTAAAACTACACTCACGGTTGAGCTGTCCTTTTCACATCCTAATTTTCTATTTGGAAACCACACCCTGAGAAATAGTACTAAATTCTTAATGGTATCATAATTCCATTGATTTTTGTTTAACATCAACTGCAGTCCTTGTTCCTGGGCTGCTCGGTGGCAACAGGCTGTAATGTAGAAGGATAAACTAGAAGAATCAAGACAATCCATGATATAGGAAACAGACTTGTCTTCCACAGCAATATAAAAAATCCAGAAGCACTGTTCACTAATTACTTTCCAGAACCACTGCTGTAACTGCATAAAGAATTGATAGCAATTAGGTCACAATTGACAGATGTGGAAGCAACCACAGACTCCTTCAGGTTAAGCAAAAGAAGTGAGCAAGGCAGAGATTCTAGACTATTGTTGTGTAACACAGCAGCAAGAGAGACTGGCAAGCAAAGAGGGATTGAGGCAGAGATTGGGGCTGAAGCAGAAGGCAGACAAAGGCTGAGTTAGGCACATATTTCTGGAAGCAATATGGCAAGTCTATTCTATTACAGAGGTAGTAGCTGCACAAAGGAAAGCATGCATAGAAAGCAAGGGTGGAACAGTCAGTTGTGAGAAAGAAGCAAGACAAAGACTTATGAGGCTATTTAGAGTTCAGACATGCTTTTTACAAGAAGAGATGACAAGTAAGGGGGAAAGATCCTAGCCTGGGTTCCAAGTACCCTGCATGGCTCCAGTCTGAGGATTCCTGTAACTGGGGTCCTGAGAGTTGTATGGTCTAGGCTCTACCATGGCAGTCCTCAAGACTGGGCTACCCAAGTGTTATGTTCGGGTCTTTTCCATAATATTTATATCCATCCTGGGGAATGTTGCTTTGAAGTTGTTGTTGTTGATGATATATTGATATCCATGATGATGATAGTCCTATTAAAATGCAGCAGAGTGTATCAGAAATATTGAAATTCATACTCTAAATGTAAAAATAATTGTGCTTTGGAATGCCACCATCCCCCCACACATACACATACACCCATTGTTTCACTCACAGTACAAATGTTGCAGTTTTCTGCAACATTTTATAAAATCAGTTAGGTAATTTACCTTTCCTAATCAGATCAGTGGGAATGGGGAAAAAAACCTTCTGTGCATTAATCATAAATGAAGTGGTGTTATAAAATCAATATGCATCTCCTGAAAGCCATAAAGCAGCCCAGTAAATACTAAATAATAGAGATGATTAAATGTTATGGCTTCCAGACTATTAACTACATGTGGCTCAAAATGATATATACCTTGGTCTTTAAAGTTTCTCATGTATTAATTTTTTCCATGGCTGCCGATTCATGTAATGTCTACCTGAACAATCTACTGTTGGACATTACATTAGTGACCAGCTTGCAATCTTGCTCTCAAAAATGGGTTTTTGATAAGTTACAAACTGTAATTGATCAGGGACACATGTTGGCCATGCAAACCTATGCAATTAACTTGTGACTACATTTAGAACAAATGAATGCAAGTCTAGCTGAAGTCTAGAATGGAAATGCAGGAAGGGAACAGTGTGAAACTGCTAAAACAAAAGTGGACATGTCTCATCTAACTGCCCACCAAGCAAGCTTGGAGTTTCTTCTTGCTTCTTCCCTATAAATTGCACAGAGCAGAGGTGAGTGACACTGCAATCCTATTTTTATATAGATAGAATATGGATATCTTATTTATTTAAAATACGTATACCCTACCATAAAGTATAATGTTCAGTCTAGGCAGATATATCTTCCCAAACACAAACTTATTGGTGCTCAAGAAAAAATGGCCATTTAAAACTGAGAATTTTGTTATTTAAAATATGAACATGAATAAACTGATGGTATTTTGCTTTTGCAAGATGTACCATATTCTCCATTGGAAGACATACCCATTGCTCCAAAACATGTCCTTGTTTAAAAATTAATGACATGTCATCTTGTAATACACTGTCAATGAGGGGAGGGGGGAACTCATGCCTACTCAATGTTCTTATTATAACCACCAAGAGAGTAACCAGGGACATAAGTCCAAGAGGTATTGTCCAGATTGACTGTTAAGAGGAAATCATTACATTGTAACATCGCTTGCAAAAAAAAAGAGTCAATTTATAAAACAAGTGCAGTCATTAGAACTGACAGGAGATGGAAATCCGCTGTGTATTCTGTGAGGTTGTTTATTTCCTGTTTACAAGGTGTGCTTGAATGAGTCAAGGGATGTGGCATCCATCAAGCTTTTTTCCAGGCACTTACAAGAAATCACACTGCAGCAAAATGCCCACAAACATTTTGTATGACAACACAGAGACACTGGGGAGGGGGGAAGAGACAATTTTGTTGTCACTGCTGCTCAGCACAACTTTATTGGCTTCTTAGAAGTAATGTCAAACACTACCAAGATATGGTTCATTTCAGACCATTGCACTGATGCCTAGACTGACATATTGGTCCAGATGCTTGCCCTGAACACCACCCCTAATCTGTCAATCTCTTTTGGACAAAGAGACTCTAATACACATCAAGAGATCCTCATATTGATGGAGGATCTTCTGTGAGCTGCTGCAAAACAATCTAGTTGCTACCTGACAGATTCCATGGAAATTAATAGGAGGTTTTCTGTGTTTAAAAGACTAATGTTTTCTGGATCAAAGGTGAGGATTGGGGTGTCTCAAAACTAAAGAATCACATGTTTCTTTTCTCAGAAACCACAATGGGAAACCTATTTGCATATATTCATCAGGAATCCAACAGCACATTTTGAGGGAAGTTTACAGTTGGTATTTTTCCTACGATAAGAAAAGCATATGTTTATGTTCCTGTGGAAAAGCAAGTCATGATTTTACATCATTTCCATGTACCCATAACAAAATAAACACCTACAACACATTTTACAAGTTTGCAGTTATGATCATCTCTGTATAGACTTCCTAGATTCAACACAGCTAAAGCAGTTATGCTTCATATGCACCTCTCTTTCTTTAGATTCAATTAGTTAATCCATTGTAGACACAGAATTTCACAGGTGCAGGAAGTTGTCCTATGTGACGGCAGGGTCTTGCTTACATTTCTCCCCATCTATCAGATTCCCTGCACCAGCAGTTGGGATATGCATGAAATGGTTCACAAACTAAAGTTCATCATGAATTTTGAGTGATTCATGGTTCAAAAACTGAATAGGTGCTATGAATTTTCATGTAGTATGAGAGTTTGAGGTGGTTTGTGAAGAATAGAACACAGGGATTAACTGGCTCTGAGCCTTTTAAACCCCTGCCTTTTGCTCTTCACAAAAGCTGTGGCAAGCAGAAACCTGTGGGGGGGGGGAGAGGAGGCTGGGAGGCAATTCATTCCCTGCTTTCGGCACTCCTTGGCTTTTTGTGGGGAGCAAAAAGCAGGAGTTTAAATGGTTCTGAGCTTTCTGCTCCCTGCCACTTTTCACGTGGAGCAGAAAAAAAAGGTTAAATGTTAAATGGCTCATTTAAACCAGTTCAAACTGGCCTATTGGTTCAGCCATGAATCATGAACTAAATTACAAAAATGTGGTTGATGCCCATCCAAACCAAGTAGGTTGAGTTTTGCTGTGTCTGTGAGTGATTAATATAGCTAAATATGCTGGAAGTATACTGAATAATGTGCTGCAGTTACAGGTAGTATATGGGGGGGGGGGTAGTACAAGTATCTTTGATGCTGTCTGCTCCTTTCCCCTTTCCCATTTCCTGGAGTGACTCATGCTGATGCCTTTCAATCATACAGAAATACATTTATTGTCTTTTCTTTAGAAGAGCTTATAAAAATTGGATCAAAGGTCAAGTAAAAGGGGTGTACTAATGTAGTAATTATTTACAGCCAAGAGGAGACAAAGCTCTGCTTTAGAAAGGTTGAAATATCATACAAGGTTACAGAAATGACAGGCTGGTCCCATGGGAGATAGTGATGGATGCATTTTACTTGGAATGGCTCACTAACTCAAGAATCTTAAACTCCTGAAAACAGTGAGCTTGTCTCTCCGGATTTTCCCTCAGCCCCCTCACATGTCACTAAAGCACAATTTCTCTGAAGTAATCTATTTTGCCTATCATGCAATAGCTAACCTAATCCTACCTCTCTATAGGTGCTTGAGCTCTAACCACCTTGTCCTCTCAATGTCTGAGTCCTTTCCAACTAGCTCTCTCTGTCTGTAAGACCTATCTGATGATTTTCCCCCTATTTGCATATATAGCAGGGGGCCAGGAGGGCATTTGGGGCTGGAATGAGATGCAACACACAATTGTTGGGTATAAACAAGGCCATAGCTTTAATATCCCCCCCCCATAGGAGGGTTGGCACAGCGTAGTAGAAGGAGCGTGACCTAGCAGTCGGCAGACTACACCAAAACCCGCAGAGTCCGGAGGCGCCCTGGGGATCTGTACCATTCCCAACTGAGAGAGCCTACTGAAGTCCACCATACAGAAAGTGATCTTTGTGGGGGATCCACCAGGTGCCCACATCATTTGGCTTCCCCAAAGCTGCCGAGCAATGCGACCCTGGCTGTTAGCCAGGCTCATATATGTGCCTCCCAACCCCAGGGTGTCAGATCATCCACCAGACTCCCTGCCAACAGACTCCATCCCATTCCAGTAAGCACTCAGCGGGGGGGGGGGGGGTGATAAGCCCTGTAGCCTCTGCCAGCCCGGCTTGCTGCATGCAAGCTGTGGCCACCAGCTGGTCTCACAGTTCACAACAGCTTGACAGATTCCTCACAGAGGCGTTAAACGCATGCCACCTCCTGCTTGCAAATGCATGGTTGTAAGCTGCATGTTTGCAAGCTTACTGATGGGACAGACCTCCCATGTTTTCCCTCCGCCTCATTGCAGCTTTTTGCCTCCCAACAAGGTGGCAAGGGAAAACGAATCAAACTGCTCCTCAGCTTGTCAATCACAGGAAGCCACCGATCCCAGCACAACTCTTGTTTTGGGGACTCAAACTTCCATCCCCCCAAGCTGTGAATTTTTTTTAAAGGGCACTTTAGCATTGCTATGCAGTAATGCCACAACACAAAAGCATTTTTTAAATTAACACTTTGACATTGCTATGGAAAAACACCACAACAATGAAGCATTCTATTCTCTTTTGGGGATTCTTGGGTCATTTCTGCACATGATAAATATTGGGAAATATTTACTGAATGTAGGTGTCATATTCTGGCCACTCCACATGACATCACCTACACCCAGTGCCTGGGCAGCACCCGGCTCACTACATCCTCCATTTTAAAGTACAAGCTCGGGAATCCCAAAAAGTGGATTCACCAACTTAAAAACCATGATCCACTGCAAGGTCCCACTCATACACCCTCACTCCCTCCTTCATTTCCTGCTCAGCAAAGGAGGCAGGGTGGGGGTGATGGGCTGATGATGATGATGATGATGATGTGTGTGTGTGTGTGTGTGTGTGTGTGTGTGAACCACCCCCAATTAATATGCCCAGATCAATGGAGGGAATGGCTGGGGGCTCTCTTAGAGCCTTTAGGCTGTTTTAAATGACAAGGGGGAAATGCCTCCCCCCCCCCATGCCCTCTGCTTACATAGAAGTAAATATGCATTGCTATGTGTAAGTTTCAAGTAAAATAAAAAGGGGGCGAGACCAACAAACCACCAATCGATTGGTCCTGTTGATTGAGAGGCCAAGAAGCAGTGAGTGAAATAGTGCATCGCTCTCTTGTTTGCTGTTTGTTCAGCATATGTGAAGGGGAAGACACAGCAGGAAGGCATTGATGTATGGAGGGGATGAATAGCATGATTTCTATTGCAAGTCACAGGCATCTCGCCATTTTGACCACTGTGCAGAAATGCCCTTGGTGTTATGGTCTCTATTTATGTTTGGGTAGATTTGTGAGAGGCTGGACACGGTAACTGGACCCCAATGAGTGATTGTATGTCAACAGTAAGGCTTAAAAACAAAGAGCATGGATGCCCAGCTGACTGGGAGAGGGCTGCTTCATCACACATACCCCTCCTTTCTCTATTAAGATCCAAACCTCAGAAAAAACAAACGGAAATGTGTCTTGGCTGTCCAATCACAAAACCACCAAGGACAATTAACAGAACATTTTATTTTAACTTAGGGAATTTTGCTTTGCAGTCCTGCAGCAACGCATACCATGCCATTTAAAAAAAAAGAAAATTCTATAGCAGGAAATGGAGACGGGAGGGTGGGCAAAACACTGCAGAGATTGTCACATGTTTCTCCCTCCAAACAGGCTTGCCCCTGGTTGTTCCCTTATGTGAAGTTCAACAAGAAGTGGCAAATCCAGTTTTGGCAATTTCTCTCATCATGAGGCAAATTTGCCCAAAACTTGTACTAGCCCCTTCAAGCCTTGGGTTGCTGCCAACATCATGTGGAAGCAGCACTAAAACCCGCCAGCAATGAGAGGCTGTCCAGGGGTAAATTCCTCATGCAGAATCAGTCCTTGTTTCCTTCAATTATATGTTTGTCAGGGTAGCTGCGTGCACTGCAAAATTTGAAAATGGCATCCAATGACATGCTAGAATATTCTCTTGAGACTGATTGAAGGAACCATAAGGAAAGTAATGATTGGATGCTGATATCAAGTCTCCAAATGGGACTGAAATTGTGGTTCAGAGCAGGAGCTCTCCAGCACTGACGTGTTAAAACACTGGCACACTTTTTTTTTAATTGCCCCTCAAATCCATCCTTGCTGGGAAATTTTGAGCAGCAATCCATGTTACAGAAAATACTGTTCACAATTCAAGCAAGAGGCTATCTTGCAAATTCATTCAGCAGTGGGGAGGAATACAGGAAAATCTGTTTTAGGAAAGAACAGGGAGGGAACAAGGAAAAACCATGGCAGCATAGGGATCTTAAAAAGTTGTTTGAACATTTTTTTAAAAAGAGCTGTAACATAGAGGAATGAAAATAGAACATTCGGGCAATCTGGGAAAAACCCTTGTGTGACAGCAGCATGAAATGTAGGTATGGTAGAGGTGGTGTGGATGTGAGGAAGGTGACAGAACACCCACCTGCAACCACTTCAGCACCCTGTACTGAAACAAGAAAGGGGGGACTCACTTTGCCCACTCCAGACCATCCACACTGCTGCACTGATGTTGTGCACTTGATTTACTTGCTTATAATTTTTCCAGTAATGCTGGAACTGAGAAAGGGTCATGAGGCTGAAGGAACTCTTTTTAAAAAGCCTTGTTTTAAGTGGAGATGGATTCCCCCCCCCCACTTACTTTAATGTGATTCCAAATAATCAGAAATTCTATTCTTTAATTTTATTTCTGAATTTGAATGGGGACAATTCTGAATTCTAAATCCACATTTTAGTTCTGGTGCATACCCCCTGTCTGCATGAAAAATATGTGTTCCACTGCTAAGCCACAGCTCCTCTGCAGAAAGAGTCAGCAGACTAGCACAGGATGACTTTTTAAAATTTTACTGTTTTTTGCTATAACAAGGAAATCAAAGTCCCAATAATTAACTTCAACTTATTGGTACTGGAAGAACAAGAGAAAAAGGTTTTCATGAAGTATTAAATACAAAATTTGGGTTTAAATAAGTACAAAGGTGTGCATACAATTAACAATTAAAATGAGCAAGAATTTAGTTTAATGTTGTTAATTGCAGCTTTCTAATATCTGTATTAATTTGACTACTGCAAACATATATTTTTTATAAACATTTAAAAATTATGCTCCTCCCCACCAAGGGTGATACAGTAAAGGCTTTAATTTCTGGGACTCTTGGAGAGCAGAGGTTGCCAGTTAATGAAAGCGCCTGCCCTTGCCTCTTCCCCAAAATATCTATCTACTGTGATATAACCACATGCTGTTGGGAACACCATGGCAACCCCCCCTCCCACACACACACACACACTTGGCAGAACACTCCCTTTGAGTCATAGAATTATCCTACGTAGCAGACAGACAGACAGGCCAGCTGCCCAGAAGCCTTCTAGCAGAGCTAGCTCCTGAGTGCTCAAGGCAGACTGATGGGGAAGCAGCCTGAGGATGACATCTGCCAGCAGCACTAGCTGTCAAGAAGCCCAGCATCTGTCAGACACATCAAACATGCCAGCTGGAGAGGCAGAAGTGGGGTTCTGGCATGCCCAAAGACACAGAGCTATGGTGACAAATGAGGAGCAACCTGACCTACCAGGTTCCTGAGTTTTTCTAAAAGAATGTCCCTGTAATTCTGGCTGCATTGAAACCATTCTACATCTGTTTTTCTATTGTGCACTGTATGCTATTATTCAAGGGCAGCTTATCAACCCACTTTTTTTCTAATCAAGGACTTGGTGATGAGACTAAGATCACTGTCCTATTAGGAAAGAAAAACTCCCAAGTTATTGATTTGGTTGCCAAGTTTGTACAGCTGGCTATAAGGTCCTATAACTGTAGAACAATTAATGTTTTTTTTCTTGTTCTGTCATCTTTCTTTATATGCCAATAAAGGTCTTCTGATTCTGATACCTGAGTTTTCTGGATAATCAGATAACAAAACATTTACTGTCAGTAAATTACCACATTGAGATGAATATTTGGGGGCTTCTGTGTATAGAATGTGAAATCACTTTAACTACACTCAGTAGAACCATTTTTCAATTATCAACTTTCAGAGTTCAGTTCCTACTGTATGATTTATTTAAAGTATTTTTATGCCCACCTCTCTCCCTGCAGAACAAAAGGGGGAGGGGCAATGCCTGTCCCTAAATGTTCCTCTATGCAGGCTTCATCAGGAGATCTATGCAAATATAATTTTCATTAAATACAAATGATAGAAAGACTCCACCTTACTCACAGGGTGTCTGTTATGGGAAGAGAAGGGGAAGGCAATTGGAAACTGCTTTGAGACACCTGAGGCCTGCTGGGTCACTATGGCCCATTCCCAATTCTCTCAGACCTGTCACAGCCCCACATCCCTCACAGGTTGTCTATTGTAGGGATATGAAGGGAAAAGGCATTTGTAAAACACTTTGAGACTCCTTTTGGTAGTAAACAGCAGGGTACAAAAATCCAGCTCTTCTTCTAAGGGGCAACAGTGAAAGAAACATGTGGGCACATAACATTATATCAAAAGTAAAAAATATGGAGACAGAAGGAGCAGGATGGACACCTGTGTACTGTGTGGATTAGGGCATGTGGATTAGGGCAGAGGGACATTTCAGGAAATAAGGTTGAAGGAAGAACTGGGAGGAATTGGTTGCCATGTAATCTCCCCCTAAGAAGAGTCTCCAGTCTGATTTTCCCTTCACATATTTGAAGACATGGCTCTGGAAAGCTCAACTGTAACCACTATGCCACAATTCCCAAGGGTCAGTCCTCTCCCACACTCTTGACACCCATCTCTCCACACCCAAACCTCATTTGTCACCACACCACCACAACCCCCCATACAACACACATATTCAAACTCATGCCCTTACAGATTGGACAGCCTCTCCCCTTACTCTTCCCAATGCCAAGCTCTCTATCTTAATCACTCTCTTCCTTTCTACCTCCCTCTCTCTTTGCTATTTTCTCCCCTTCCCCCTTAGCGCTTGTTGTTTCAGCTACAATGGGCATTAATTCTAGTATATGTATATTAACCATATATTAACTCTATTAACCATATAGATATTAATCTTTGAAAAGAATTCCTTACCACAAGAATTCTTCTCTGAAGATACAAATTTATCCTCAAATTTTCCAATAGATAGATTAGCAATTTCCAAAACCACAGAGAAGTCCATGGCAATATCTGCTAAAAATAATTAATTAAATAAAAAATAATTCTTGGCTAGTGATAATTTAGCCAGTGCCACAGTAAAAAAGTAGTGATCTTGTCTTTTCATCATTGTATATTCTATAACTGACTGTGTTCCTTATTATGGAACTAGAAATTAAGCCCGCTGTAGTTTAAATACAGCGGGCGCTAGCGAGCCTACAGATTTTGCTGGGGTGGCTGTGCAGCTTCGCGGCGGGCGGGCGCGCACCCGAGGCCGTGGATGGGCCAGCCTGAGACCCACCTCCATGGGCTGAGGCCTCTTGCAGGCACCCCCCCCCCGGCGCAGGACCTACCGGAGCGATGGGAGGGTAGGGAGGAAATGGTGTTGGGCGTCGTTAGCGGCTGGAGTCAGGAGATGGGGTCAGTGTTCTGGCAGTGGCGCTGGGGCCGCCATTGCGGCTGCCGCATCTCCGGTGAACAGGCGGGCCTGGCAGAGGCGCTGGCGGCAGCATTGCCATGGCCACAGCCATTGGGAACAGGGCCGCCGGTGCTGGTGCGGCGGTGGGCGGCAGCAGCTCCAGGCTGGGCAGGTGGCCGGCGACATGTCACCCTCTGAGGCGGGGCGGGTGAAGGCGGTGGTGGTGCTGCTGCGGCTGGCAGAGAGCCACAGTCGCGGGTGGAGCCGCCGGCACGGCCGGTGTTGGCGGCGTGGATGGAGGGCTGGCCACAGCAATGGGTGCTTGTTAGCTGCGCAGGGCAGCTGCGAGGCGTCCTGCTCGTGTCTGGGTGTGCCGCCAGCTCGCTGCCACATGGGCAGGCAGCAAGCTGCCATCTCGGGGGCTAGCGATGAAATGGCGGTGGTCGGCCGGATGCAGTCGACGTGGGGGGGGCGGATTGGGAGGCGCTTTGCGCCTCCTGATTCATCAGTCCGATTGTCAGTCCAGGGGAAAGTGGCCAATCGGCACCCTTCCTCATCCTGGATAGGGCCCACCCTCGGAGCCCTTACTGCTTTATTTTATCCGCTCTGCGGGAGCAGTTAAAGATGTTTGTATATATCTAGAGTTAATGAGTTACTTAGGTGAATTCCATGTTATTCCTGATTTTTTTCTTTCAAAAAAAAGAAAGAAAGACTGGAAGAATGTCCAGAAGCTAGGAAATCCTGTTGCTGTAAAGAATTGAACCAGATCACTTAAAGATATCTCCCAGTTTTAACATTTTATGATATAAAAATATCATGTTAATGTGGAAATACAATTAATACATTTGGTCAGGATGGAATATGTGGCTGAATTCCAGATATGCATGTCCCACTACAAATGGCGATTTAGTTAATTTCTTGAGAGTCATGCACAGTTGTATTTATGGTGTTATTCAAACATATATTCTACTTACTATGGAAACTTAAATGTCTTGACTGCCTCAATTTGACAGGCCAGGAAGAGCTGAAAACTAAATTGCACAAAGAGTGGGTCATTTAAAATCAAGAACACTGAATCTTTACTGCACTGTCAGTAATTAATATATTCCACATATGCAGAGAGAACTGGAGAAAAAGTTTTATGCTGAAGACTTGAATCCTTTTTCCTGGAATGACTTCATTTCACTCTTGAGTGCCTGCACATCCATAATCCATAAAAGCAGCAAAACATGAAAACTGTGAGGGAAGTAATATGAGGGAAATGATACAGCAGGTTTGGCACTTGCTTCACAAGCTAATTCTTTGTTGTTGCTTTCCCCCCACCTTGATTCTTTACTTCTGAGAGAAATCTGTCCACCATTGACTGTTTAGTATTCAAAGTTTCAGCTGCCTTTGAAGAACTTCATGTTATCCCTTTAGGCCATTATTTTACCTTTAGCCCAGAAGACCTAATGTTTTTTTTTTCTGGCAGACATTCACTTTTATCATCTTGGTCTCTTATGGACTCATATAATTACCACAACAACCTAGTGCACAAAAACAAGTAGTCCTTTGGGTTTGTGCCCTCCCCCATTTACTTCCTTCTATTTCAACTGTCAGCCAAGCTGGCCTTTCCTTCTTCATGTGCTTGACACCTCTGGTGACAAAAAAAGTGGAGGGAATTCTTGTAGGCATCAGGCAGACAGCTTTTTCACATTGATCAAACACAGCCCTGAAGATGAGTGCTTAGTGTAGGACCACAAGGGAAAAGGCCATTGTGGCAGCGAAATGAATAAGTAGCCTATTTTTGCCAGTTAAAAGAGTAACAAGAGACTGACTGCAGGGTAAATAAGCTCCACTATTACTTTAATTAGAGAAAAATCAAAATAAATGCCTTCATTTACTGAGCTCTCCTTGGCAGCATGGGAGTCATAGACAGTACTGAGCTTAGTCATTCAGAAATTCTAATCAGTCACAATGGGATCATAGTACTACTATTTCAGGAAGGGTGGGTTATTTTATTTTATTTTCCAAGAGCTAAGTTGAGATGTGATAGAATACTAGGATCATGGTTCTCAAGGGAGAAATGGTTTTGTTTTTCATTTGGTAAATTACTTCCTTTACAGGCCAAGAAAAAGAAAGTACTTCACAATCAGGTAACATTATATGGAAAGCAGCACCCATATTTGTATTTTCTGTGTGTTTTTAATCATAAATTAGAATGATGGAATGAAGGGAAAATACATCATTTCTATTTGTTTTCCAGCATATACAGCATGAATGGAGACTGGATATATAGGACAGTAGAAAGATTATGGTCTTACTGTCTCTTCCTTTCCAGAATCCTTTGAGCCCCAAGGTCTTAGGCATATATGGACAACACTACACAATATCAACCACAGGAATGATGCTAATGTAATTAATATTACAGGTACAGCTTAATATTTATATTGTCGTGTACTGGGCTGTATATAGAATACTGTGAGACAGAAAAGAGATTATTTTTTGTACCCAATTTTTTACTACCCAAAGGAGTCTCAAAGCAGCTTACAGTCACCTACCCATTTTCTCCCCCAAACAGACAACCTGTGAGGTAGGTGAGGCTGAGAGAGTTCTGAGGGAACTGTGTCTGACCCAAGGTGGCTGCATGCATGTGGAGGAGTGGAGAATCAAATCTGGTTCTCCAAATTAGAATCTATCACTCTTAACCATTACATCAAGCTCGCTACACATAGCTGTGCCTAAGCTAGCGAATGGGTATTCCTGTGCCAGAGGGGATCTGTGTAGAAGAAATTTCCAAATATCTCTGGTTTAGGGTTGCCAAGTCCAAGTTGGGAAATACCTGGAGATTTGGGTGTACAGTCTGGGGAGGGCAAGGTTTGAGAAGGGGCCATTTTAACAGCTTTATGGGCCATTGGGCAAACCAGAGGAATTGATCTCTGTAGACTGGAGATCAACTGAAATTCTGGGTGATAACCAGACCCCACCTGGAGGCTGGCATGGCTATTCCGGCTGCATACTTGACTGTGCATGACTGCAGTGTCTGTCCAGTACGTATTTTGAAATAAAGCAGGTGTTAATATGATGTAGTAGTTAGATTATGACTGATGAGGCTCAAGTTCCAGTCCCTATTCAGCCATGAAGCTCACTGGGTAACCTTGGGCCACTTACTCTTAGCCTAATGCATCTCATTGTCTTGCTGTAAGAATAACATGGAGGGGGCATGTAAGCTACCCTGTGCTCCTTGTTTTAAAGATGGGATAAACATATGATAGATAGAATTGCCCTTTGAAGACACTTGTCAATTAATGCAAACCATTGTGACCCAGAGATTAGCAAGTACAGGGGAGGAAACTGATGTTAAACACTTGTAAGACAGCTTGAACTTAGTGTCACTGCATTTCTCCATCCTGCTAATTTGTGATATGGTGTCATTGCTATTCATATAACAAAAGTAGCTAAATACTGGCAAATGTTAAGAAAATGCAAATCCTTAGTTACAGTTGAACTCAGCAGCCTATGTAATATGTTGCATGAGGTATAAATACCGAAAAGATTAATTTCAGTTTTTAAAAACTCCATATGGTTTCTGTCTTTCACAGAAGTCTAGCAGCCGTTGCTTTAGATCTATAAACAGATCTGAAAAGTGAACAACATGCTCTGCCAATCCCCAGCTGCTTCACCATGACACTGAAATGGAGAGGTTTTAATACGACCAGAGGGTTGTTGATCCGCTTAACTGATCCATGCTGTACTCAAAATGGAGGAAAGTGTTTGATAGAAAAATCATGCTAACCGTAGCTATTTGCTCATTACTTTTGAGCAGAACAAATGCATCTCCCCAGCATTCGAGGTAGTGTCATTAAGCAAAAATCTCTGAGATGTCGTCACTATCTGCTGTAGATTCACTGTTGCTTCTTGAATGAAACATCTTAAGACAAGAAATATCCCCAAAGGTTTAATTTAGCATTGTGCTTCAAAATGCTGAGTGTGGCATTTCAAGTTTCTCTTTGCAAACTTTGCAAAAATTTTACCTTTTCAAAAAAATAATACTCCAAGAAGCTAGAAATCTTGCAGCCACAGCAGATATTCATTTCCATGTCGGATGCATCCAGCAGATATTGCTTGAGAAACAAACCTACATTTTTAATGTAGTTAAAACATGTCCACAGTACAGAGATTTGTGAGCTGGGCATTAATTTGGAATTCTGGAGACGTGTGCCCTCTTAGACTTTGCATTAGAAGTTTGAAAAGCATATGCCAGTCAGGTACACAGACTCTTTCAGTGATGCTAACTCTATCTACACATTTGCAAGTCTTTTATTTTTAGAAACTGCTTGTTTATAGATGGACATCAGTATCTGAATTTACAATCTAACTTATACAAGATAACAGCTTTATTTTATTCTCAAAAATTACATTTAAAAAACAATGCTAATTTTCCTAAAAGAGTTCAGATGGCCTTTCAAATCCTCAGGGGAGCCAAGTGGCATAGTAACATCACTCTTGTGTTGCAGTGAGACAGCCAAGGAAAGGATGGACATTCTCCCTCACTGAACTTCATGTTCACTGTCTGTATTAGAATAGAACA
This sequence comes from Paroedura picta, assembly GCF_049243985.1. Lineage (NCBI taxonomy): Eukaryota > Metazoa > Chordata > Lepidosauria > Squamata > Gekkonidae > Paroedura > Paroedura picta. The sequence goes on along the minus strand of NC_135375.1, from coordinate 44,888,244 downwards.
TGATGTGTGTCCTTCCATACTACCCTTACCTTTGAAGTAAGCTGTTCTAAATGTCATGTCTGCTTCCTGCTGTGATGCTCTTTTGTAAGAGCTGTGAGAAATACATTTTGCTCTTAGGCGTTTTAAAAATTTTAATTGGCAGAGTGTTGAGGCAAAAAGAAACACTTAAAAAGTCAAATGATAGTCCCTATCTGATAGTCATTAACTTCTGTCCTGCTCTTGTCCCCACAGGCATGAAGAGGAAGACAGGTAAGCAAAGGGAAGCTCCCACAAAGTAACCTGTAGTACGGAGCAAGCCGCCTTAAAGATTGGGTCATTGGTTTCCAGGTAATAATCTTTCCTGGGGGCACTTACATCAACATCCCTTGCTTGGGAGATCAACTTGGGGGAAGTAAATATGCTGAGTTAAGCAAGAGCGATGACATCTAATGGCAACTTTCACCCAAATTTGTCATTCTAGATATGCCTGGGATTAGGGATAATCACAGGAGGGCCAGTAATGTAGTTGGAGCCCAGACTTAGTCCAAGGGCATATTTTAATACCATTGGATTGGGCAGAGTCCAAGGACAGAATTTGTCATAACCCTCACCAGCTCATTGGAATTTTTTAAAAATCTTACTTATTTGATAAAAGCTACCAATCAAAAATGTCATACAACTCTTTCCCATTGTAAAAGACTGATACTAAAATGAGGCTCTAAGATGCACCAGAAGCACTGTGCCAGGCTGCTGTCGAGTGTTTGGGATGGGGCAGGTTGTCCTGCCTCTCCCTGGGTCCGTACAGGGGATTATTTTCCCAGCTGGACCCAGTCTGTCCCGGATTTGTGCCTCCAGATAAGGCAGCTGGAGCAGCAAGTTTCTGTCATCCTGCAGGGTGGTGGAGGCCAATTTTAATTTAAAAAATAATGTTCTCAAAGCCACCGGGGGCATTTTGTGTCCCTTCTGGAAAACCATAGTTGCAGCTATGGGTGGGGAGGACCCAGGCCAAGATGTCCCAACTCTTCCCTTACCCATGACCCAGGCCCAACATAAGCCCCATCGGCACCTGGGGCACAAAGGGGAACACAGATATATCCATGTTCTCTTGTCCCAGGGCAAATGAGGGCCTGAGTCAGGCCAGGCCTGAGACGGTTCCAGCCCAGCCACGACATCATCTGGAACTGGGAATTTGCCCAGCCACCAGACAAGGTAGGGCAAATTCCTGGTACTGAAAAGGTTTGAGAGTCAACATTCCAACTCAAATAAATAGCCAGATTTGCCTACTCCTCCACCTCAGCCAGTATTTCACTTGCTTACTGAAGGGATGGAGTGCAATATTCAGATTGGCCTTCCAGCTTCCTTGTATTGCTTCTTAACTCAAACTCTCCTGAAGTTTTCCCTCTAGTTCTGCTGAGGTGTTCTGCCCATGCCCTTTAGCTCAGCTAAAGATTTTCTGGACCCTTCTTCAGCTATCTGTCCTTCTGCTGCCTTTTTCTTGTTGGGAATCCTCCTTGCCTTTAGCCTCATGTTTACCTAATTCTAGCCTCATGTTTACCTAATTCTAGCCTCATGTTTACCTAATTCTCACAAAAGGCAATTTTAAAAGCCCACAAGGACCCAGTCTTGATCAGGCTCTCTAATTTCCCCTTGCACTTTTTCAGTGCTGAAACAGCCCCTCCCCCATACACACTCCCTTGTGGCATTTTTAATGTCCCATTTTATGCTCTATGTCATATCATTTTGTCCTCGGGATGGATCATGCTTGGCTTTCTCTGTATCACCAATAAGATTCCTTTGAATTCCAGGTCCCTAGGGAGCTAGCTGCTGCTGACTGTTTATATTACATGGCTATATACTAAGATGAACCTCTAGTGGCACAGGCCGGTAAGGCAGCCGACATGCTGTCTCAAGCTATGCCCATGAGGCAGGGAGTTCGATCCCAGCAGCCAGCTCAAGGTTGACTCAGCCTTCCATCCTTCCGAAGTTAGTAAAATGAGTATCCAGCTTGCTGGCGGGTAAAACAGTAATGACTGGGGAAGGAACTGGCAAGGCCACCCTGTATTGAGTCTGCCAAGTAAATGCTAGAGGGCGTCACCCCAAGGATCAGACATGACTTGGTGCTTGCAAAGGGGATACCTTTACCTTTACCTTTATACTAAGAGGATTGATTCAAGTGGGTAGCTATGTTGGTCTGAAGTTGCACAACAAAATCAGAGTCCAGAGAGTTGTGTGCTAAAAACATAAAGTCCAAAAACTATCCTAATCACTTTACCACACTGGTTTGTGAACTACTTTTTGCTCTTCTAATAAGTTTGGTCTCTCAGGAATACATTATTAGTTCTGTATCACATTTAGAAAATGGCAATATTTGGGGTATTGCAGAACTCTGCTCTTTTCCCCACCAGGTGGCAGTGGTGGTGATTTAATTAGGTGTACACATATGTAACCTTTGAGTACATAATCTAATTTAGTGGGTCAGCCATGAGAAATATGAATATTTAAATACCTTTGAGAGGTATTTAAAATATCTGTTTGAAAGGTTTTAGGGACTTGACATTTTTAAGGTTATCCTCAGAGTAAAGTGCATCAGAGTTACTTTGTTGCAATATCTACCAAACGGGCATTATTTAAATGTTGTTGAAAGTCACAGGAACAATATGATTTGGAGGACAAGCCTAATGAATGTGAAACACGAGAACAGGGAGCTATAAGAGACATAGCCGCCAGTCACTTTATTATCTCTTTTTAAACAATGTGTTCAAACTTTGTGCTCATCCTTGTGAAAATTGTGGGATTTATTTATGAGATGTCTGCATGGCAGTAATGAAGCCTTGTATAAATGTCACTGCTGTAATCCATAAAAGTGGGCATTTAGTATAACAGATTAGTAGCCTCCTAATAAAACATAGGACTGAAATATGAAAAAAGAACCTGTGTCTTATTTAAAGATGACATGAGCTGTTCAATAATGCATCTGCTCAAGTTCATTTTTGCAGTTATACGATACCTTGGGGTGCTCAATATCCTTTCATGAGAATATTTCTTATGCGTTAGGTTTCCAGCTCAAGGACCTATGGGCAACAATATTCTGCAAGTCAGACTCTTAGACTAAAATAGCTTCTTGGGGCTATTTTATTGTAAGATGTTAATAACAATCTATGTACAGGAGGACAATATATACTCCATAAATCATAAAATAAGTTATTGGACTAAAAATAAAATCTAATAATTCTAGGGGGAGGGGTTACAATCATATCACCAAATACTTTGATCTAGCAATAATTTGCCCAGATATGGTTGGTCTGATATGGTCTACTTTATGTATTTATTTTATTTTATTAGTTTATACCCAGCTTGTTTTCCCAATGGGGACCCAAAGTGGCTTACATCATTCTCCTCTCTGGCCCATGGTCATAGCATAGTAGCGATCAGAAGTTTTTATAGAATAAGAGAGTGTGACTGGCTCAAGGTCACCCAGCAAGCTTCTGTTGCACAAGTGGTGATGTGAACCTTGGTCTCCCAGAACCAAGTACAACACTCTTAACTACTATACTACAACTAGTCAGAAGCTAAGCAGGGTTAGTCTTCTTGATGTGGGACACATCTTCTGATGCGCCTCATCAAATGGAAATGTACATGAATGTGATGTTCATAATCCCGTCCATGAAGCGTGCCAGACTGGGCAAGGGAGGAGAGAACAGCCATCTTTTAATGTATTGTGGATTTTGTGGGTTGGGAAGTTTTACTCTTCTTTTAATTTAGTCTTTTATTGTAAACTACTGCAAGTCTTTGAGAGTGGCGGTATATAAGTAAATAAATAAATAAATAATAAATAAATAAATAAATAAATAAGATGGAGGACACAGCCAGCAGCTGTGCAGGCCCTGGGGCCTGGGAAGCCTCTGCATGACCCACAGGGGCCAAGGCAGTGGCTGTCCTGCCCCCAAGACTGAGGCAGCCACTGTGTAATCCACAGGGGCCAAGGCAGCGGCTGCTTGGCCCCGAGGCTGAGACAGTGGCTGCCCCACCCCTGAGGCTGAGGCAGAAGCTGCCCTGCCCCTGAAGCTGAGGCAGCAGCTGCCCCACCTCTGAGGCCGAGGCAGCAAACACACCAGCCCTGGGAGCCAAAACAGCCTCTGCATGACCCATGGGGGCCAAGGTAGCAGCTGCCCCACCCCCAAGGCAGTCACAGAGGCTGCTCTGCCCCATGGGGCCTGGCCAGCTACTGTGTGGGGGCTGGAGCAACAGCAGAGGAGCAGGTAAGGAGGGGTGTGTGCGTACTCACATGTGTGTGACCCACAGTGATCGAGGCAGCAGGTAAGTAGGAGCAAGGTAGGGAGCAAGTGTGTTTCTGTGCATGTGCATGTTTACTTGCTTGCTTGGAGGCAGGGAGGTTGGAAAACCATTAGGTAAGGGGGTAAACAGGAGCGGGGTAGGGAAGTGAGTCTTTGTGTGTATGTTTGGGGGGGAGGGAGGGAGGGAGGGAGGGTGGCAGGGTGGCCCTGACAAAGTCACTCCACATACCCTCTGAGTCAGATTGTCAGGACAAATTTTTGTAGTAGCTGGATGAGAGATCACCTTAGAAGTCTAGGATAGCTGTGCAGGGAAAGACAATGGCAAACCACCTCTGAATGCCTCTTGCCATGAAAACCCTACAAGGTCGCCATGAGTCAGCTTCAATTTAATAGCAGTTTCCACCAGCAGCAGCAATAGTGCAAGGGAGGCATAATTTATTTACTTCATTTATACCCCACTTTTCTTCACACTAGGGACTGAAATTAGCTTACATCATTATTTTCTCTTCCTTTTTATCATCATAGGAACCCCATGAGGGAGGTTAAGCTGAGATTGTGTGACTAGCCCAAAGTAATCCAGCAAGATTCCATGACACAATGAGAATGGGATTATTATTTTTTAAGACTTTTAAAATATATATTGTTGTTTTTATTTTTAGTCTACAATGATGTGGATGAGCGATAGGGTTGTGAGTGTCCTGCATAGTGCAGGGAGTTGGACTAGATTACCCAGGAGGTCCCTTCCAACTATATGATTCTATGATTCTATGATGTTTCTTCATAATTTTTGCTGGTGTTTAATTTGGTTATCTTGCTGGGTTTTGTGACTTGTTATATTCTTCATGGTGTAAGTTTGATATGACTGCTAATTATAGTTATAAGCCACCGATGAAAGCTTTGTGCCAGAAAGCATTTGGCATTTTATTTTATTGTACTTGTCATTGTATATTAACTACTTGCATGTACACCTTTTTCCAGTTTAAGATTTGTGTGCATATTAAATTAATGTTATATTTTGTGCTCGTAATTCGGGGCACTACTTTTTGCTTGTGTGTGTGCATGTGCGCTCACCCTTTTGGGTTTACCATCATGCAAATCTGAACCTGGGTCTCCCAAATTCTACAAACACTTTAACCACTACACAATGTTGCCTCTGTTGACACCCATTCAGTCTATCAAACATAATAAGAATGTTAACAGAGCCTGTCAATGCTGAATGTGAGATGCTTAAAAGCAAATAGATGGATATTACTTGAGTCTAGGGTTGCTAACTTCCAGGTAGTGGCTGGAGATTTCTAGCCATTGCATTGATCTCCAGGCAACAAAGATCAATTCACCTGAAGAAAATGGTCATTGAAGGCCCTCCCCTCCCTAAATCTCACTCTCCTTAGGTTTGACCTCCCAAATGTCTAATTATTTTGCTACCTGGAGTTGGCAACCCTACTTGGGACCCTCATCCCCTATTTGCAGTTAATAGTATTACTTAATACTTATATATCATTTTCAATTTTAAACCATATAGCAGCCTTTCTCAACTTTGTTATCATTGAGAAACCCCAAAAACATTCTTCAGGCTTTGAGAAAACCCAGAAGTTGTGTGATCATGCAGAATTTGGTAGAGAAGCATAGGTGTGTAGATGCCCATCCATGGCCCCTCCTCTTCCCACCCCCTCCAGGCCCATCATGGCCTGCCTTATAAAATTCTTACAGCATTCTTGCAAGGTATTACCAATCTTATGTCGCATATAGAGACATGAAGCTGAGAGAGACTAAGCTAGAGAGGGCAACCTAGTAAGTTCATGGCAAAAGTGAGGTTGGAACCAGAAACCTCCAGATACTGCACTTCACCAGCCATTGGCAGAAGGGCTTGTTGATCAGAGGAGACAGTTTACCAGCTACAGTCTGGCCAAATTGCCCCATGTGTTTGTAACAGCAGAACTCAGACAATGCCTGTTCTTATCCAAAGTTGTCAAAATATCGAGATAAGTGTCCTTAGAAGTAGTTAAGAAACATAAAGCAAAAAATGAAATAGAAAATTAATTCCAGGCCCTGAAATTCCAAGAATTGGGGGATTGTTATTTGTTTAATTCTGCACAAGCAAACTACAATCCCAGCTTCAGTGCAATTGCATACAATTTGGGGCAGGGCGGAGAGGTCTTTTTTTCTCTTTTGTAACCATGGACAAAACAAAAAAGCTTTATGAAGTAGACATTTTACAGCCTTTCCTTTGCTGTCTGCTCTCCTTGCATAATTTACTCATGTAATTTGTGAAACATTGGTAATTCAAGCAGGTAAAGATACTGGCAATTTGGACTTCATTATCTTTATTTCTTATTGTAGAAGATCTGGGCTACTTTTTATGCCAGCAGACTCCTTGCAAAACTCATGCCTTCTAAACTGATTCTTGTCTTTCAGTCTAGCAGTGTTTTAGACTGCAGATAATTTGGCAACAGGACATCTCTTTCCCTCCACATGACAACTCACATTCCTCTCCCCTTCTCTGCCTCATTCTTTCCTCAGCCATTTGCCATCCTACTTTTTATCTGATTCCCATCTCCAGCTATATTTATTATTTATTGTCTTCATGTTTTTCTCTACAATGGGGACCAAAGCACTTTACATTATTTCATTAATTCATTTGACTTATTTACTGCCCCTCATGGTGAAGTCTCATCTCACCTCCTCTACTCCTCTTTATCTTCACAGAGGTAGGTTAGGCTGAAAGTATGTGACTGGCCAAACATCAACTAGTGAGCTTCTATGGTCATACTGGTGATCTGAACTCTCCTAGACCGTGTTCTGAAGCTGTAAACCAATTCAATTTTAAGTGCCACCCTATGACCAGAGAGATACAAGTTCAAATCCCCATTTTGTCTTTCTGTTCACTGGATGATCTTAGGCCAATAAATTACTTTCTCTTGGTTTTGCCTATTTTCACAGGGTTGTTGTGAAGATATAATGAGTGTAGGGTGCATGTATGCTACCTAATCTACTTAAAAGAAAGAGTGGCTAAAAATCAAATCAACTAAATTCCTTGGGGCTATTTTATGAATTGGGGGGGGGATCCTTTAATATGATTGCTGTTGCCCAAACTGGGTTAATTCATTTAGCTCTCATAATCCATTGTAAAATGAAATCATTTAAGCCAACAGTGAAAAATACTGAACTATCCAAACTGTAAGTATAAATGAGAAAAAGAAGGGAATGTTTTTACTTTATATGCTCAATGTTATGATAGCAGTTAATTACATCCAATAATAGCCATTTGGGATTTAGCTTTAACTTTACATTACAGAGTTTATGAATCATGACAAGTACTTTGTTTCAAAACTCTTGAATGGCTGGGCATTGCTACTGACAGTGATTGAAACATTCCAATAATACATATGAAATCTTTCTACATTTTTTTGTTTAAGATGGGCTCCTGCCCATTTCCTGCTTCTTCACTAATTACCAGTATGCTGAAGCAAGGAGAAGCCATTAGATTTATTTCTCTTCCTCTGCTGATATGTGGCATATAGTCTGGCTGCAGTCTAGCTACAAGAGGCTTGAAATGTGCTGCTTTTGTAACTATTCTTTAAGCTTTTGTACTCCACTTCAGTAAGGAGACTGAAGCAGATCAATATGATAGATCCTTATCCATGGTTCCTCTATATATTTGTGAAACAGCCTGGGGTGGGGAACGTGTCCAGCTGTCCAAGTTGGAATAGGGCCAATCAGGGTACAGCCAGCAAATACAAAGCTGACTGCACCCTGATTGGCCCTGCCCCTGCAGCTCCCACCCTCCGTCCCTGGACTATAGCCTCTTTGCTCTCAGATTTGCATCAGTGCCTAGAGCCAGCAGCAGGTAAGGGGAGAGGGCCCTGGGCAAATGGTCATGTGGAGGGCCTGCTAACGAGGACCTCTTGGCCTGCTAAGCAGGGCCTGCTAACTGAGGGCCTCTTGGCCTGCTAGGCTGGGCCTGCTAACAAGGGCCTCTTGGTCTGCTAGGCTGGGCCTGCTAATGAGGGCCTCTTGGCCTGCTACACTAGGCCTCCCAATGAGGGCCTCCCGGCCTGCTAACAAGGGCCTTCCAGCCTGCTGACTGCCTGCTAAGGAGTTCTGTCCTGGGCCTCCTAATGAGCTGGCCAGCCCCCACCTGCCCCACTTGATCTGGCTGCAAGCTGCGGCCCAAAGTCACCTTAAGCTGCCTGGCTGAGGGCCAGGGGAGGGGACCCTTTCAAGGCCGGTTCTTAGGAATGGGCTTTGAAGCTAGTATTGTAAGTAATCTCTCTTTTAAACTTCAAAGTGCTATAAGTCTGGATTTTTGCCTCATCCACAAAGATAACTAAGAACTGAATACTTTTAAAATGCTCTGTTACTCTGCAGTTCTGTTTCTCTGGAAGGACTGAGGATCAATCCAAGTTCAAAAGTCTCAACAGATAGAGAGAAAATTTGTATTTACCTTCGTATAATGTATAAACTATGAAATACAGCCTGTTGTTCAGTATAATGTAGAAGCTATGAAATACAGCCTGTTGTTCAGAAATATTATATATACAAAACTGAATAAATATATTATATTTCCACATATAGACACATTAAACAGAAAATAGAATATAAATATATCAAGCATAAAATGATGTGAGATTCCTGCATCTGATGCTGGGCCCTTCTGAGCGTATGAATATATTTGCAAAGTAGATAGAGTTACATAGTGGAGGAACTGTAGATCAGTGGTAGAACATCTGTTTTATATACAGAAAGTCCCTGGTTCAGTCTCCAGCATCTGTATCTGAGACCCTGAAGAGCTACTGCTAGTCAGAGTAGATTGTATTGATGTTGCTAGAGCATGTTGCTTTGAAGTGTGCCCTAAAAAATGCAGTAAGTTTAGAAGTGGTTCATCTTTCCCAGAATTTGAGAATCATTTTCCATGCCCTTGCATTTTCTAGTGCCTGCAAGGGGAGCCTAATCAGAAGCATCCCAGCTCCCTTAGACTCATGAATACTTAGCCTTAAGCTTTAATGTCCATCCACTAATTAGTTATCAGAGCGGTTCACCACCATATGTGTACATTCTTGGTAAGCTTTCAGTGAGCAGCATGGTGTTTTCTTGCCATCTGGGTTTATGATAAACAGCTCAAGAAACCACTACGTTGCTTACACATACAATCTGGAATACAGAAGAGCCCAGATGTGGAACTGTGTGACCTGTTTCTCACAGTGTCTTCCAAAAAGCCAAAAGACAATATTTGTTTTAATCATAAATGAATTATTTGTTCTATTCAACATCTTTAGTGAATTCCAATACTATAATAAGTTATCCTAATGATAAATGCAGGCTGAATAGGATTATATATACAGTTACTTGCATGGCAAACACAGTATTGATTATATGTGAGAATAAAAAATTACAGTAGAATATCATTAGGCATACTCATTAAAATTTGAACATTACCAGAGAAGAGAAATATTTAGAAAAAATGAAATGGCTGTTGTTTCCTGCTTTGATACTTTTTTTCAGCGATGTTTTTGAAAGATCAGTTTAAAGGCTAAGAATTTTGAGGATCACTCCAACTCCTGAAAGAAAATATACAAGGCAGAATTTATTCATTATTTAATTAGTTTCTATACCACCCCTCCCTGCAAACAGGCTCAGGGTGGTTTACAATAATAAAAACACAATTAAAACTAATGCTCCTCCCCCACCCTCTTAAATACCCTCCACTGGGCTAATCGGACTGGGATGGGTTAAAAGGAGGGAGGCCCATATAGTTTTTAGACAGCCGTAGCCTCAACCATAAGCCTGGCAGAAGAGTACTGTTTTTCAGACCATGTGAAACTTTGACAGCTCTATTAAGGCCTGGATTTCAACTGGAAACCCATTCCACCAAGCTGAGAGTAGGTGAACTGGCCCTCACCCTGTTTGAGACTTGGCAAACGTCTTTATAGCCAGGGATTATCAAAAAATTAAGAGCCTCTTGTGGCGCAGAGTGTTAAGGCAGCAGTCATGCTGTCTGAAGCTGTTTGCCCATGAGGCTGGAGTTCAATCCCAGCAGCTGGCTCAAGGTTGACTCAGCCTTCCATCCTTCTGAGGTCGGTAAAATGAGTGCCCAGCTTGCTGGGGGGTACACGGTCATGACTGGGAAGGGAATGGCAAACCACCCCGTATTGAGTCTGCCAAGAAAACGCTAGAGGGTGTCACCACAAGGGTCAGACATGACCCAGTGCTTGTACAGGGGATACCTTTACCTTTACCTTATCAACAAATTGGTGTTAGCAGAGTACAATGTTCTCCAGGGGGCATATTGGGAGAAGTAGTCCCTTAAATGTACTCAAGGCATACTTCCTTTGGTAACTGCTGCATGATTCTATATTCCTGTTTCATATCAAAGAATAAACTCACAACACTGAGAAAAAGAGTAGGGGTCACATCTATATACTTGAAGGACTCCACAATGCAAACTTTCTTTGTTAACATATAATTCATCTTTGACAGATAGTGGGATTAAGTATTTGCTGTACTGTGCAATCTTTAACCTTTTTCAAACAGATATTCTAACCATCACTGGGAGAAGACCTCTATGTAACAAAGCCACCAGTGTTCAATAGCTCTATGCCTGCTCTGACCCAGCAGTGACCCAGCAAATTCAATCTAGCCTACAACCATACATAGCAATTCCCAGAAGTTCATGAAGCCTTCCTTGTGGTATTTGTTTTGGGCTAGGCATAGGCGCAAACCAGCTCATAAACTACAGGTCATCACAGATTTTGGTTGATTTGTGGTCCATGAAGCTACTTCCACGGAGGCTCTACCATAACAAATTTTTATGAACCTTTTAGCACTGTTTGTGTTTTTTCATGGTGGTTCATACATGGGGACATATTGGTGCCAAGGCAACAGTGGGCGTAGAATTCTCCAGCCTTGGAAACACCAATAGGCATCTTCCAAAGCTTTCAAGGCACTGTTGGCTGCCAATGACACAGTTGTGGACTATGGGATCAGAAGGCTATATATTGAGGGTGCTCTCTTCTCTCTCTCTCTCTCTCTCTCTCTCTCCCTCTTCTGTTGGCTGGTGAAGTGAAAGAGAGGCACAAAGCTAACAGAGGTGGTTTGTTGTTCTGCTTTCTGCTTGCTTGATCTGCTGTCTGGTGCTTGGGCTTGGGATAAGGGTGCAGTGATGGACTCCGGGTGGGGTACTTTAAGCACAGGGGATTAGCTGTTGTGCTTTCCTATCCCCCACTCCCATCTGTCCTGCTGTTCTGCTTTCTGCTGTGGAGTTTGAGCATTTTCTGGAACTAGAGATCTGGTTCTGCTCTTCCTGCACGCACACTGAGCAGAGGAACCTGCCTATTGGGTGTCCTTCTATCCTTCACCCTCACCCCCCTACCCGAGCTAGTGATCTCATCTGTGGTCTGCCTTTGAGGTTTGGGAGGTCTGTCGATTCAGGGATCAGGCAGCCATATTGTTCCTGCATTCATGTCGAGCACAGGAGCTAAGTTACTGGGTATGTTTCTTTCCCTCCCTCAGATTCTGCTAGTGATCTCGACTGCTGTCTGGCATCAGAGTTTGGGAGGTTTCTCAATTCAGAGATCAGACTGGCATCTGGTTCCTTCACTGACGTAGAGCACAGGGGCTTAGCCAGTGGGTGCCTTTAGTTCCTCTCTCCCGCCCCCTGCCCCCCGCCTCCCCCCCCCCACTTCTGCTACTGATCTTATCTGCAGTGTGCTGTCAGGGGTTGGAAAGTTTCTGGATTCAGGGATCAGGTTGTGCTCAGGCTGAGTATAGGGGCTTAGCTATTGGGTGCCTTTACCCCTCCCCCCCGATAGTGATCTCATCTGATATCTGCTGTTGGGAATTGGATTGGCATCTTGTTCCTGTGCTCATGTGGCGCACAGAGGCTCGGCAAACACCATGAGGGTGGAAGTGGGTAGAAGGGGTGCTCATCATGGGGGGCGAGAAGCCCTCCCCCACAGAGAACCATAGGCCCCTGTCCTCAACCATGAATCCATTTCCCCCTGGAGTCCTGGGCCAGCAGGGTCACAGAGCCTCCTTCTCCTGCTCTGTTCTCGGGGCTTTCCCAAGAGGAAACAGAAGCATTAGCAATATCCAGACACAAGCAGTTGCTATAGCTCTTTGAAGAAAAAACCTTTGACAGCAGAGGTTCAGAGATTGGGGAGGAAGTATCCAACACCCTCCTGTTCCCACTGCTCTACTTTCTCCAAGGCCCTTCTGAGAAAGACTCTCCACACTATGGATGTTGTGGTTGGGACTCCTAGGCAGGCCACCTTACAAGACAGATAGCCTGATGTAGTGGTTAAAAGCAACATCCTATAACCTAGGTGTAAACTGCACGGAGCTTTTATTCCAACCCCAGGTTGATTCAGTCCCTGCCCTCTACACAGAATGCAATTTCCGTTTGGATTTGGGGCTATTTAAATTTTCCTTCTGCAGCAAGGATTGATCCGGAGTGACCCTACCTTTATTGTGCGATATCTTAGAGTGCTTTTAATCCTCAATATTTAAAGGCTGTTTTGAATCTGGGCTGTCCTCCGTGGTAGAGGATCCGTGATTGGCCACAGGTGGTCATATGACAAACTTGCCTTAAAGGAGAAGCCCCTAATTTCTCTCAACTTCTGTCAGCCTTGGATTTTTTTTCTGCCTTCTTCAATCCTCTCATCCCCCCCCCCTTTAAAAAAAGGAAGGATTCTTCCTTCCTCCTCTGACTTCTTTGATCCTCTCCCCCCCTTCAAGAAAACTAAGAAAGAGTCACCATTTGCCTCCCCCCCCTTCTGAGCCTCCCTAACCACGTGCAGAATACTTTTCTGTTTCAATGGGGTGGAGGCGGAGAGGAAGACTCGAGTTCAAATTGATCTGAATTCAACAGGATTGACAATGGAATAAACAAAGTAAGTGCAAACTCTGCCCTAGAGACCAAGTTTGATTCCCCACTCCTCCACATGCAGCCATCTGGATGACCTTGTGCTAGTCACAGTTCTCTTAGGGCTGATCTCACAGAGCCATTCTATTAGAACTCTCTCAGCCCCACTTTACCTTATAGCGCTTCTGTTGTGGTGAGAAGAAGATTGTAAGCTGCTTTGAGATTCCTTTGGGTAGTGAAAAGCAGGGTATAAAAACAAACTCTTCTTCTTCCTGCCCCTGTACACTTTCCTCTGACACCTCTAAGCCTGGTGCTCAAAAGCATCTGTGCCTAGTCCCACCCGCTCAAATCATGGGGTTCCATTTCCAGCCTTATCTGTAGAAACATTTCTACAACCAGCTGAGTACCCACATTTATTATACCCTCCCAGTTGCTGTGGGGATATTTCCAGTTTATGGCTTGGATCTACTATGTCTATTTCTTTCTTTCTTTCCTTCTTTCTTGATATATTTTTATTTTTTAGAAAACAAAATAAAGATGTGAAGGGGATACAGAAATGAAAAGGGGTTGCATATCACAATTATGCATATTTTTAAGGTAATAACAAAAAGCATTTATCTCCAACACCTTTTCATTATAATTTTAAAATACTATCTATAAATACAATAATATTTACATCTGCTGGGGTACATTTATATTCAACATTTTGGATTTCAAATTCCATAACACTTATTTCACATCTACATTATTGATTTAATCTTTACTATATATTCATTATTACATATTTTTGCCATCTCTACCTTACCCATTATAACTTTTAGTAATATGTAATATATCAGAGTAAATGAAAATCATAATAAGAAGGCAGAGGATATCTCTGCTCAGGATCCATTTCTTTATACATTTATGGTTGAGATGTTACATATAAAACTGAATCTCAATCTGCTTCTGCATTTCAATACATTTGTGTACTATTTTTTTAACTACTTATTCTACATTTGTCTCCTGCTTGCATGAAACCGACTCCATCTCACCTCAGGTTTTGTAATTGATCTGTTTCTCAGATAAGTTGTTAATTTTGCCACTAATGCATATTTGGTATGTTTATTTTTCCATTATTCTAGGCAGAGACAGACATCCAGTTTCCATTTTGCTGCACAGATAATTCTAGCCACTGTAATCATGTATTTGAATATCTCTTTCAGAATTTTCAGTAATTTATTAGGCAGCATAACATAGGTTCCGTAAGAATTTAAATTTTAATAATTTTTGCATTTTTCATGTATTTCCTTCCAATTTTTTTGCTTTTTTTACAAGTCCATTGCATACAAACAACATTCCATCTATGTCTTGGCATTTCCAGCATTTTTCTTTGTAGCTTTGCTCTGCTTTCTCAATGTCCTTTGGGGTTATATATCATCTAAAAATATTTTGTACCAATTTTCTCTTAATGCCTGGCTTGCTGTAAACGTGATTTCTTTTCCCCATAAGTGTTCCCATGGATCCACAGATATATGTAGAGATGGGCACAAGCCAAGCCACAGGTCTCCACAAACCCATGAAATGGGGTAGTTTGTGGGTCATGAAACGGGCCATGCCCCCAACAACCATGCACAACTACATGTGGGTCTTACCCCTCTGTGTGTGTTCCCAGGCTTTTTGGGGGGCAGAGTTTCCTTCCTCAGCGTACATGCATTGAGCATGTAAAGTGTGGGAAAATCTCTATTCCAACAAAGACAAGGGTTGGGAAGATTGTCGTTTAGTTTCCATGGCGACTCCAATGATTACTTGTGTAATTTGATTGACATCTTTGTAAGCCAAGTGTAGTGTTCCCTTTGGTTTCAAAGAAAATGCCTTGCCCGTGAGAGCTCATTGTGTTCTTTTGCTCATGGTAGGTTGAAAGGGAGGCCACGTGTAGCTATTTGGAGGGAGAGAATTTTCTGTGATAGGTGGGGGGGGTTTAGTGAGAAGGAACAATTTCAGCATTACTTATGGGTCTTCAACTGTTCATTTCTGGCTGGCATTCAATCCCCCCCCCCCCAGAGGCTGATTGCCTGTCAATCAGAGCCTTGCTGAGAACAGGCAGACGTCTTTTAGTTTTGTCTTTGAAGGGGGGGGGGAATTTCCTGGAAACATTTTCTCCTAATTTTCTTTTTGGAAGTGGAGTGAAGAATCTCAAATAGATCCTGATTTCTAGTTATTTCTAGGGATTTCTAGGGTGTGGGTAAAAGCCAGAGCTAGATGATTTCAAATGGATCTTCAAGAATTCGTATTATTTTTACATTGAAATGAAATAAAACCACCTTTATTCCATAGATCTTGTCTTAAACTATAAGCAGCACCACAAAGGTCCACAGCACTGTAGTGCCACAGTGGGGCAAAAACATAGTTAAAATACACAGATCCTCATATATCCTCATTATTTTTGCAATGAACCACCCCAAACTCACCATAAGGTCACATCTTCTATTGATAGCCACAGAATACATCACAAAAATCACACCTTCATAGCGATGCACTGGGGAAAAAACATGTTTCCAAGGTATGGATCCTTGGGGGTTTTGCATCCAGTCACCTCATTCTATTCTATCAATACCCACAGGGCCACCCCAAGAAGCAAAAACATGGTTCCAAAAGTCAGATCCTCACGGATCCTCAGGGTTTTTGCAACCATTCACCCCAAACTCACCTTAGATCACTTCTTCTATCGATAACCACAGTTTACACCACAAAAATCACAGATTCACGCCTTCTTGGCCATGGAGCAAGGTTGGATCCTCACAGATCTTTTGGGTCTTTGCATCCATTCACTCCAAACTCACCATAAGATCACTTCTTCTATTGATAGCCACAGCTTACACCACAGAAGTTACAGATCAATGATTTACTCATCATGCCCTAGAGCAAAAACGTGGTTCCAAAGCACGGGTCCATATGGATACATGAGTTTTACTTTTAGTTACTCCCACATCATTACCCAGCCTTTCAGAGATGTGGCATGGGTGGGAAGGAGGCAGCCCACCTTCCATAGCCTTCCCTGCCTGAACTGCCCTTTTGGAGATGGGGGTGGGTGGGATGGGTGGGAAGAAGTCAGCCCATCTCCTATGGTCTTCCTGGTACAGCCTGCAGGTGTATATTCTAGCACCTGTTGTATTCCTGGCACAACAGGTTTTGCCCCTAGTTTTTTTATATTTCACATTTTTTCTACAAAACTGGAGCCCTTTTCAGGTTTCTAAAGAGATCTGTCCTGCCCATTCACAGCTCCAGTCACTGAATTTAAGTATCCTCAGATGTGTCCAAGTTTGCTATTAGTATACAGATACAGTGTCAAGAAGGAAATTATACAGTTGGTAAAATGATTGCCGTGGGACAGAACCAAGGCAATCCAACTTTCCTACCTGCCCAGAACCCTCCATTGCTGCTATCTTTCTCAAATCTTTATTGCAAATTCGGGTTGGAAAATTGGAAATTAGCCAGGGTGTAAACTGCATGGAGCTTTTATTCCAATCCCAAGTCGATTCAGTCCCTGCCGTCTACACAGAATGCAATTTCCATTTTGATTTTGGGTGATTTAAATTTTCCTTCTGCAACAAGCAGGATTGATCTGGAGTGACCCTACCTTTATTGTGCAATATCTTAGAGTGCTTTTATCCCTCAATATTTTAAGATTCGGATTGAGAAAGCAGGCTGTTTTGAATCTGAGCTCTGCTCCATGGTAGAGAAATCCTGATTGGCCAAAGTTGCTCATGTGACAAGTTTGCCTTAAAGGAGAAGCCCCTAATTTCTCTGAACTTCTGTCGGTCTTGGATTTTTTTATCCCTCCTCTGCCTTCTTTGATCCTCTCACCCCCCCCCCTTCAAGAAAAGAAAGAAAGAGACTGTGCTTGGTCCCCCCCCCCTTCTTCTGAACTATCCTAAGCACGTGCCGAACACTTTTCTGTTTCAATGGGGGGGGGGGGAAGACCCGAGTTCAAATCGATCTGAATTCAACAGGATTGACAGTGGAGTAAACAAAGTAACTGCAGACTCTGCCCAGGTGAAAGCTGGGCCATCCGCAAACACAGCAGAATGCTATGGGGGTGAAGGGGGGGTTACCTACCTGCTGTGAACCTGGGGCAAATAACACTTGTGGGTGATGTCTGAGTTAGAAGATTCTGAATGTATCAGGGCTTGCTTGTCAGTCTTGCATCTCTAATAAAGATGCTCCTAGAGCTGGCTTCAGGATCCCATTTATCCATTTGATATCTAATACACTATAACATGATAGGATGCTTGCTTAGACTTTTCAGAAGGAAATAAGTAGCATATGTTGTTTTCGTAATAGTATAAAAGTTTTAAAAAAGAAAATGAGACAGGTTTTTAATTTGTTAAGTAGAAAGGTCAAGTTATTGCCTCAGAGCAGTTCCATTTGTACATGAAAAATAATTTAATTAGCCTCTCTGTAATTGGCTTGTGAACTTCACAACTATCCTTGGAGAAAATTAACGAGGAATAAACATCTCTTGATAAAACAAAGCCACACTTCCCAAATCACTTACTACATTACAGTATCCGTGATGTCAATGGAGTTACTTTAGAATAATTGATTTGAGAATTGTGATCTAAACCTCAGATGCTGTAATGGCTCCCTATAGCCCAGACAGGCAATTTGTCCATAACTGCTTAACACTGCAGTCCTAAAAGAAGTTACTACATTCTAAACCCTTTTAAGTCAATAGATTTAGAAAGGTGTAACTCTGTTTAGGATGATACTAATTTGCTTTTCTCCTATGGAGTAGCTTTGTTATAATCTCATCCATGCCACAGTGTATCCCCTCTGAATGCATAACAGCCTGGCACCAGGCCATTAACAATTCCTTCATTTTTCATAAAACTCACATTAGAACAGCCCTTCACGTGGGAGTATGGAGATGTTTAAAAGCAATGCCTGCTGCACTCTCAGCGTAAAAGAAGCAAATCCATCCTTGTGTTTACAGCAGCGGTTTACACACACATGTCTTAGATGTGTGCTATCTGCTCTTACTCCATTTTGGCTAAATTCACTTTGGCAACCATTTTAGGAGCTAGCTATGCTATGCTTTTGAGAAGGCAAAACCAAGGCTATCATCAGGCTATATGGACAAGTGGCCAAAAATTTAGATAGGAGACTGATTCACTGATGGGTCATTGTCAGGCCTATCCATCACCACATTGACTCCAGATTGGAGGCCAGTTCAAGGTTCTGACTCTGATGTTCAAGGTCCTAAAAGGTCTGGGAGCCCTGTATCTTCAGGACTGCCCCCCAAAGAATATTAAGATCAGGCAGCTTAAACCTGCTTAGGATCCCTGGCCCAGGGAGATAAAGCTAGCCTTGACCAGGGTCAGGGCCTTTTTGGCCTTGGCCCCAGCCTGGTGGAATGCTCTGCCTGAAGGCCGCAGGGCCCTCTGGGACTTCACACAATTCCAGAGGGCCTGCAAGACTGAGCTGTTCAACCATGCCTATGATTGGGGCCACGCAATGACAACATGAGATGCTGCCTCCCCACTTGAAACATCCACCAACAGGGACCCCTTCAAACTCTGACAGTACTCATCCTTATCCATGGTTCATCTATATATTTATGAAACAGCCTGGGGGGTGGGATGTGTCCGAATGTCCAAGTTGGAATAGGGCCAATCAGGGTGCACCCTGATTGGCCCTGCCCCTGCAGCTCCCGCCCTCTGCCCTTCGACTCTAGCCTCTTTGCTCTCACATGCACTTCAGTGCCTGGAGCCAGCAGCAGGTAAGGGGAGAAGGCCCTGGCTGCAGCCCAATGCCACCTTAAGGTGCCTGGCCAGGGGAGGGGAACCCTTTCTAGCCCCGTTCTTAGGAATGGGCTTTGAACCTAGTAGGGAGATAATAGCAGGAGGTGATTTTTAATGAAGCACAGTTGTTTTATTGTTTTACTAGAAAGAAAGCCTATTTTATTTTTGAATAAAATGGGTGCTAGGGGCCAGCCCCAGTGGCAGGAACCAATAGCAGGGCAGGGCTTCTGGGTGAAAGCCCCCCTTGAAATTGGAGAGGGGGTATCAGCGCTGGTGGGGCCATGTTTGTGAATAGCACAGGCCGCCGGAGGGGAAGAAGCCGGGTGGTGCTGAGTTTAGGAGCGAAGGCGGGCAGCAGGGTAAGTCTCAGGGCGCAGGGCTTAGTCGGGATGGGGAGGCGCGGGGCTTAGTCGGGGAGGCATAGGGCTTAGTTGTGGCTTTGTGGGGGCGGAGAGGTGTGGGGCTTAGTCAGGGCGGGGAGGCACGGGGCTTAGTCGGGGCTTTGTGGGGGCAGGGAGGCATGGGGCTCAGTCGAGGCTTGGGCGGGGAGGTGCGGGGCTTTGGCAGGGCGGGGAGGTGCGGGCCTTTGTCGGGACGGGGAGACGCAGGGCTTAGTCGGGGCTCTGGCGGGGCAGGGAGGCGCAGAGCTTTGGCAGGGCGGGAAGGCACAGGGCTTAGTCGGGGGGTTGGCGGGTTGGGGAGGTGTGGGGCTTAGTCAGGGCTTTGGCGGGGCGGGGAGGCGCGGGGCTTTGGCGGGGAGATTGGGGAAGGGAAAGAAGCAGGTGTGGGGTGGGGTGGTGGTTGGGTCCCTGCTGGTTTTCGAGCGGGGAGGACTTATGGCAGTGCGAGCACAGCAGCAAGGACAGCTGACTGGGCAGACGGCCGACTCGCCAGAGTGCTCATAGGAGGACAGGCCAAGTAGCCAATGGTGAGCCGCACGAGCCAAGTAGCTAATGGGGAGCCACTTGGCCCTTGAGTGCCACTCGGATTGGCGAATCAGGAGCCACTGCGAGTTTTTATCCTGGACAGGGCCCGCCCTATCTCCTCCCCGTTACCCCTTAGCCTTTTATTTATTACTGCTCCGCAGGAGTGGTTTAAAGATTTTTGTGATATATGGTTTATACATGTTCTCAACTGCACTGAGCTAACAGGGATAGGGCACAAATATGTATGTATGTATGCATTTATTTATCACAGGGGCTTTCTAGCAATGTAATTTCATCAGCAAGGGCAAGTCCTCCTGAGTATATAATGTGATTACTTTCAAGTTGCCAAATGGGCTTGATCACTTTAACTGATCAGAATAAGGCAGGAAAGCAAAACTATTACGTTCCTTCGGCTAGCTACTGTGGAGATATATCCTCTGTTTAGCCTACTCCCTAGACTGAAAGTCTGCAAATATACTGCTCTTTCTGTTAACATGAATAATATCAAGGCCTTTTTTGCAGGGCCAAACTTGTTTGGATTATCTGTCTGTTGGAAATTCTGGAACAATTCTGTTGGCACTGCCAATCAGCCACACGTTTATAAGTCCTTGTTGAGATACACATTTTCCACAGGGAAAGAACAAAGCTACTTGTCCCAATCTGCATAACTGAGAGTTGCAAAAGGACAATTTAAAGGAATCGTTCCACTAAGCAAGGAGCAACACTGGCATAGGATTATCTGGTGGCTTTTCCCCTGGTTCAGTTTAGCACACTGGCAGGCCAAGGTCTTGTATTAGAACAATATAAATATCTACTGGGTACTGAATTCTTTATAAACAGACACTTCAATAATCCACTTCATTGGCTTGAAGAAGTTTTCTTTTGGAGCTTAGTCTGAATCACAGATAAAACAGAAGGAAATTATAATAATGAATTTCAGTAGTAAACTCTAGTTAATCTGCAGCCCTGCTCAAACAATGCAACAAGATAACAATGATTATATATATAACAATTAAGCAGAATTTAAAGCAGAAACCAATTTCCTCCAACACAGTCTTTACTGGTCTGAAGTAGCTGGAAGGAACAGCATCTCTTCTTCTGGATTGGTGCATTTCTTTACCTTATCTGGGTCCATCTCAGAAGCAGTGAAAACTGTCCCTACTGCAGGTCAAATCTCAGCAGGTGGTGAGTAAAAACCTGGGTGTAAGCTGCACAGAACTTTTATTCCAATCCCAGGTCGATTCAGTCCCTACCATCTCCACTGAATGCGATTTCCATTTTGATTTTGTCCCATTTAAATTTTCCCCCTGCGACAAGCATGATTGATCCGGGGTGACCCTACCTTTATCCTGCAATATCCTAGAGTGGATATAACCCTCAATATTTGAAGAATCAGATTGAGAAAGCATGAGAAAGCATGCAGAGCTCTGGCTGCTTCGAATTTGTTCCTGAGTCCGTGGTAGAGAAGCCCTGATTGGCCAAAGGTGCCCTTTCCCCCTCCAATGGTTCTAAGTCTTAAAAGGCCCACCAAACCTCTAACCTGGTTGCTGTTCCTCTTCCCTTCTCTGTAGCAAGGAAGGCACAAGGAATACATAAACTCTTACAGGCCTTGGGTGGCAGATCTTTCCTTACAGAGAGCCCTTCACAACCTAAAATAGCTGCTCGCCAACAACCCTGAATCAACCAAACCATGACCCAATCTAGACACAAACTTTGGCCCATATATGTGTATCTGTGTAAAGTGTCCTCAGATAATGGCTGACTTATAGTAACCTCACAAGTTTTTCAAGGCAAGTTGTTCCATCTATAGCCAGGCAATATTATTACAAGACCTAACAACATCAGTTTTGCCATCTTGGGCTCTTCTTTGGCTCCTCCAATTTTATATATGCCTTAATGGGTTAACAATACCTTGGTAAAATCAAGACAGAAACTATAGAAAAGAATAAATGGACACACTGTTAAAAAACTAGTGGGGGGACATTCTAATCTTCCAGGACATACAATTGCTGATCCAAAAGTCACTGTTCTCCTTTAAAAGCATTTCAAATGGATAGCCCAATTTAATATGCTGAGAATTCATTGAGAAATGTAGCATCTCTCTTTTACAACTATGGCTTGGTTAAGACACTTGCTTTCCTTACTCTGATCCAAACCAGATGTTACAGTTAATTTGTGGTCACTGCAAAGACTTGCAGTCAAACATCAGCTGCAAGCTACCAGTGAGAACTCCCACAGCACCACAAGGTTTAAGTTCAGATTTTGATTGCAGCACCCTGTGCCATTTACCCAACCTGAAACAATTGGGGGGCGGTCATACTTTTCAATGCATGTTCAGTCCCCATCAGGCAAATAATGCCCCCATATCCACTTCAAATTGAGAACACAGCACAGGAAGAAAAGCTGACCCTGCACCACAGTACCAATCCAAATCAGGCCCCTGCAGGGTTAATGTCTTTTATAGGATCTGTATTCCCCTGTTGAATCCACTTGTTTCTCACCTTATTTTATTTTATCAGTCTTTTATTTTATGTTGATTCTAACTTTCCTATCTATCTACACCTGGCAGTAATTCTTGCCCACTCAGAATGGATTGATTACTCTTTGAAGGGAGGAGGAGAGCAAAAAGGAAGAGGAGAGGAAAGGCATTCTTTATCCCTGCTAGTGCTGCTGGAGACACAAAGAAGGAAGAAGAGAGTGAAGACAGAGAAAGCAACTTCATTGTTATCACAATCACCTTATCAACACACCAGCCACTTAGGTGAATGGAAGAAGACCTCATAATTATGTGATGTTCATCTGCCAGGGGATTTTATAACTGTCTTTTGTTCTTATTCTTTTATGAAGGTTTTATTGTAAACCACCAGGTGTCAGCTTGGTCCGGGAGTGGCGGACAATAAAGTAAATTAATAAAATAAATAAATCTCACATGGAAACTTTGGTCAATTCTGCACAACTTAAATGTAGCAGTTTTACCTTTTGTAAACGCTATTAATTTAACGTTCCGCCTGACGTTCCGCCTAACGTTCTGCCGGACAACTGCAAAACTCCCGCAGCAATCAGAATCTTATAGCGCTTAGGGGGAAATCCAGAAAAGTGGATTCTCCCTGAAAAAACCACTACACTTCTGAGCACAAGCTGCAACACATCAGCGAAAGACATGTGTTTTCTCAAAATAGCTGTAAAAAGAATGTCCCTCCCTAGCTCTTGCCCCCAAGCTTCCGGAGATGCGATCGCCATTTTTTCCCCCTTAAACTGGCGAAAGCAATGAATAAACGAGGCTTCTTTGGCTGAAGTCCCTCCACAGAAGTGCTTAACAGTAAAACAAAGCTCCCTTCTGCAATTGTCTTTAAAGTTTCTGATCACAATACAGCCCCCTGTTCGACACTGCCCGTAATTTCGGCTAGAAATTGCACCCATCGCGGAGGGGGGGGATTTTTTTTTCACTTGAAGAGCGTGTAAACGATTAAGTGCCAGCTCCTACGCCAGCAAAAACAGTCTTTCTGAGACACTGAATGAACAAATATTTGTTGCTACTGGTGTTTTTGGTTTTTAAAAAACAGTTTTTAAAGGGAAAGGGACTTTTCGGGAGCACGAACACAACAGTTCATTGGCTGTTCTGTTTGATTGACGGCCAGGGGAGGGAAGAAGCACAGAAAAATATCACCTCCTTTGTTGCGATTCCGGCGAGACCGAAAACCTGTGGGGAATGAATAGACCGCTACTGGGACTTCAATATTCCACTAGAATTGTAGGTGTGCAGAATTATGAAATTCCACTATTAAATATAGCGTTTCTGCATACTGCAAACATTTAGCAACATTGGTCATTGTGTGAAATGGCCCTGAGCATTATCAATCACCAAGTTTTGTATTGCAGACCATACAACCAGGCTCAAATTTCATATCCCAAAGATACTAACTAAAGATCATAAACTATCTTGTCTTAGATCCAGGAGGGTAGCCATATTGGACTGAAGCAGCAAAACAAAGTTGAGTCCAGTGACAGCTTTAAGGCCAACAAATGGTTTCAATACATCTGAAGAAGTATGCATGCACAAAAATGCTTATACCGAGAATAAAACTTTGTTGGTCCTAAAAGTGTCACTGGACTCAAATTTTGTTCCGTTTATCATATGGTGTTTGAACGAGTTATTGACTTTTTATATGAAATATTCAATAAAATATATTCTACTAATATTCTTTAAAGAATTTAGATCCAGCTCTCTCAGTCTATTGCCTCCCAAAGCAGCTATCAGTCTATTCAAATTTCCATAAATTACAATAACCACAAGAAATACTGCATTGGCAGCAGAATAAAACTAATCACACCAAATCTTTTTAATTTAGTTTAGCGGCAGGCTATAAAACAACTTCGTTTGCCTAGTTTTGTTCTCTGCTGGGATGTAATATTTATTATTTACATTTTTATCCTGTCTTTTCTTCAAGGACCTCAGAACATGGTGTCCCTCAGTATCCTCACAACAGCAACTCTATGAAAAAGGTAAGGCTGAGAAAGTGAAAGGACTTTCGTCAGCCTTTTTTGTTGCTTGTGTCTGCTTTTGAGGCTGGGGGCTAGTTTCAGTTTCCCTTTTCTGTGTCCAACAGGATCCAATTCAACAGAGTGATTTAAGAATACTAGGCTGAATCCTAGAACTGTATCCTGCTTAGTGTGGGCAATCCAACCCCCAGTGCTCCTGCATCCCCTGCTGGAACTCACAGGAATAGCAAGGTGAAAATGGGGCGGGGCATCAATATTACTCCATGCATTGATGTCATTTCTTGGTGGAAACCCAGAACTAATTACAATGTGTTGAACAAACCCTTAAGAATCACCCCAATCTCTGCAGTCTTTGACAGAGAGATCAGGAAAATGCAGGATATCAGCTTCAAGTCTCTGCTTGGAACTGATATCACCACATCAAACAACACTGATTTTTAAATCTCTGCCCCTCCCTCCCCAATCTCCCATTGGTTGCTAGTGACGGTCTGGCAGTCCCAAATGAGTAAGGAGTCTTGCTCTGGAGTAAAAAGGCCATTTCTTCAAGAAGAAACCTTATTCAACTGATGGGAGTTATAGGTTCCAGCTGACTGAGTTGCCTTAAAATTGTTTCATTGTACTGTGTGCTGACTTTATTTATTTATTTGATATATATCATAGAATCATAGAATCATAAAGTTGGAAGGGGCCATACAGGCCATCTAGTCCAACCCCCTGTTCAACGCAGGATCAGCCCTAAGCATCCTTAAGCATCCAAGAAAAGTGTGTATCCAACCTTTGCTTGAAGACTACCAGTGAGGGGGAGCTTGCCAGCTCCTTAGGCAGCCTATTCCACTGCTGAACTACTCTGACTGTGAAATTTTTTTTCCTGATATCTAGCCTATATCGTTGTACTTGTAGTTTAAACCCATTACTGGATATCTTTTCCTCTGCAGCGAACAGGAACAGCATCCTGCCCTCCTCCAAATGACAACCTTTCAAAGAGGGCTATCATGTCCCCTCTCAACTTCCTTTTCTCCAGGCTGAAGATTCCCAGGCTGAAGATTCCCCCTCAACCTATGTTCATAGGGCTTGGTCCCTTTGCCCCAGATCATCTTCGTCACTCTCCTCTGTACCTTTTCAATTTTATCTATGTCCTTCTTGAAGTGAGGCCTCCAGAACTGCACACAGTACTCCCGGTGTGGTCTGACCAGTGCTGTATACCAGGGGTAGTCAACCTGTGGTCCTCCAGATGTTCATGGACTACAATTCCCATGACCCCTGGCCAGCAAATGCTGGCAGGTACTCATGGGAATTGTAGTCTATGAACATCTGGAGGGCCACAAGTTGACTACCCCTGCCATATACAATATACCACCATGCTCAGCCAGGCTGGCTCATGGTGGTTTACATTAAAACATAAAAACTGTAAATAAATTCCCTACAATATACTTTAAAACAGCATATATACAATCACAGCAACTTAATGGCAGCAAACAGTTGCCCCAATTAACCACCCCCATTCCCAGTTTTAATGTCCAATTGCTGACCTCCAGTGCCTTGGGAGTCTTCACTGAGAAAAATGCTAGACAATTTTTTAAATGAATAACTTAGATCCCTCACACTAGAGTTGGGATTTTGAGGAAAGGCACTGGGTGCCACTATCATTGCCTGCACTGGAAGGGGAACCAGTTGCAAGCCAAGCAAACCTATTAGATGGAAGCAGTTGTTTCTGAATTTTCTGCAAACTCACAGGAGATGCCTCATGGAGTCTTCTGAAGAACCACATGCTCCAATGAAGTGGCTCCTTGCATTTAGGAAGTAGACATTGGGAAATGCATCTCTGAGCATCATGGCCCCCATTGGGATCACCATATAACTGTCCTTCTTTACAAGGCCACTTCAGTTTCTTCTAATCACCATGTTTTCAAATTGCAGCTCTTTTATTTCTGCCTTTCTCCAAATCTTCTTTGGTGAAACTTCACACACACACCCCTTAAAACATTCCTTTGAAATTATATGACTTGACATTCATCTTTTAGTCTCTCTTTTAACTTTTAGTGCATAGTCTACCCATGACTCTTGGTTCTTCTGTGGACCACAGTGATTTTTACCTCTTTTTTTAAAAAATCTCCTTCTGTTCTCCTTGCTTTCTGTTATTAATCCTAATGATTCATCTCCATTTGGAATGCAAACTTTTCGCGTTATATTCTTTCCTTAGTGAGGCACCCCATTTTTTGTCTGGCTAATGCAATGCATACTCGTTGCTGATTTCCACCTGCAGCCAATAAAGACTGAATGGGATTGTCCCTGAGCATTGCCCAGAGCAGTTTTCAAACTGACAAAAATGTCAGTGTCGCATTTTTCAAATTAGATGGTGGCTGAATTGAAAAGAAGTGTTCTTAAAGTGCTTGTTGTCAGCAAAGTCAAAAGCAAAAACCAGTGTGAGGGGCTTTTCCAAGCAGTCTGACAGGCATAACCCCTCTACCCTTCCCAGAGTTTGATGGAACTGATGCAGAGCTGCGTAACCTTCATGCCAGTTCAACAGAGATGTCAGAATTCCAGGTTGCAATCAGCAAGCGTCAAAGCAAAACTGCTGAAAACAATCAAATCACAGCCAAAACCAGTTGATACCACCACCCTAACAGGACTGACAGAGCTTTTCAATGAAGCCCAGGCAGACCTCTCCTAAGCAGTAAAAACATGGAATCATTATCAGAATACCCAAGCTGGACAAGTCTTCTGTCATAAAAATAAAGAAATGTAGGCCTCATTCAGTGATGGATAGGGACAAAGCAACATAATAGATCTACTCACAAACCAAATACCCACATTCAATAAATACTCTAAAAACTTCCCCTAATCCCTTAACTGAGGCTCTATAAAAGAGTTAGCACATATACGGTTATTCACTGTTCTTAACCACTGATACTACAGTGCATGCTGAAATCAGCCTCTCCTGGGACATCTTTATAGTTGGGTGAAATATACATTGTGCGCTCATGCCCAGGGTGATGCAAGTTGTATACCTCATCTGTAGAGGAGCTCTGAGACTATGGGCTATAATATTTGTCCTTTTGTTGACCTTTGAAGGCAATGGCCAGCAATGTCATAACATAACACTTTTCCCTTGGGTTTTAAAGAGATGTCACAGGATGGGGTCACCATGGCCGTTTTGAACAATGTCACTTACAATTTGTGGCATTAGACAAGAATACAAGGAGACACACACAGGTAACATGCAGGCTAGTCATGCTCTGATATCACCACCATATTTAAATAATCTTGATCAATTTCTTGTTTCCACAAGCATAGAATATGTAGCCTGAATATAATATATGGTCTAAAGATGTAAATAAAGTAGATAAAGAAAGACCAATGCAAAGAATCAATTGCATGCAACACTCTTGCGTGTGCATGCACACGCTCCTTGTTTGGTTTGGTTTTGCGGGATTGCTTTTTGCTGTCATGACATCTGACTTATAGCAGCCTTGTGGGGTTTTCAAGACAAGGAACAATCACAGGTGATTCACCATCACCTACCACTGTGTCATGACTCTGAACTTCCTTGGTGGTCCCCATTCCAAATACTAACCAGGGCTGATGCTGCTCATCTTCCAAGATTTGACAAGACTGGGCTAGCCTGGGCTATCCACAATGTTCCTCAAATAATTTAAATATATGCTAAAGCTTATATTTGTATTTGACCAGAAGTCTCAGTGCTGGTACATCAGGGTAGCAATTATTAAATTTAGGATTGTTTCTTTTGTAATATAAGAAAAAAACCTTTCAGTTGATCAGTTTTATGTTTCCTAGCTCTATTAGAAGCATTTTAAATTGAATGTTTCCCCCTTAAACAAAGCATTGGTTATTTCTAGTCTGCTCAAAATTACTTGCAATCATTTACTTATCTTTGTTATTCAGTAACGTTGCCTGGATTAATATTTTAATACAGTCAGTATCAAGTTTCCATTAAAAAAAATTATCCAGTACACTGGCTTCCATCACTTACTGAGCAATACAAAATTGTCAGTTGAGCCTAAGTTCTGAACTTAGTTGAACATGGTGTTAGAGATTACCGCATATCTAATTTTACAATAATAAACTTTCTTTAAAGCATTTCATCAAATTACATAGAAAGTTCCCATGCTTAATATAGGGCCAGAGAAAGAGACAGAAATTAATAATAATATAGATTGCACTGGCAAACAAATCCATTTACAAGCTATTTTTAGGCGATAATGGTCTCCTACTGAATACAATGACAGACCTTGAACAGTGTGGACCCGTTTGGGGGAAAAACTTGTAAGAAGGTGGAGACAGCTGATATCAGTGAAAGAGCCATTTATTAATTTATTATTATGAGCCATCATGAACAGTTCTGAGGTAGCATACAATGTTTCAAAATAAACAAAAACTTTCTCATGGAGCAGTTATTTTTTGTTATGGTGATCCCAAAGTCCAAATGTACTTGGCATGATGACCTATGTAGATTTTTTTGGAACTGTAAGTGTACTATGAACATATGCTCATGTGGCCAGCATCCTATCTTATGAAAAGGGTAGGTGTGCTAAATTCTTGTTGTTTTGAGAGACCCATAAACATGGTCCTCATGATGAACCTCAAGAAAGTGGCATTTCAAAGTACACAGCATTTGCATATGGAGGTTACATTCCAGCCTTGGACCACCTTCTTCCCCATTATACCCTCTAATCCCCCTTTTAATGTCACATGAACTGGCAACCATCACTTCATCCCATGGCAATGAGTTCCACAGGTTGCAAGAAGAAGTGCTTCATTTTCAGACACCTGAGTGCATTATGAGCCCTCTGCCACCTAATTGATAGGAAACAACCATAAAGGACATGAAGCAATGGCTCCCTGCTTTCCAGGTGCTTCCACAATTCCTGTTATAACTTCACTCTAAACCTTTGGTTTTTTTCCAATGGAGTAATAGTTCCTTGAGTCTTGTGTATTTCCAGTGACAGCTACAGTTGGGAGGCATGTTAGAAAGATTCCCCAGACAAAAGTAAATGCACTTCATCAACTATTTAAAAACAGGGCCAAGTATTATTTATATAGCCAATTATCTTCACCTAGAGACTATTGGAAGCTCACACTAATTTAATGTGCTTTTGTACCTGCTTATAATCTCTCCTCACTATAAATTCCAGGAAATGCACTGGCACTGAAAGCTGTTTCTAGAGATAAGCCCTTCATCTGAGTCCTGATTAAAAGTAAACAACAGTCCTTTTCTGCAGTGGTCCCCAACCTTTATTAGGCTGGGGACCGGCAGGGCATCGGGCCGCGGCCGCAGGGACCGCGCGGGCCACGCCCACGAGCCGCGCCCGGCCGCGCCCGCGAGCCGCACCCGCGAATCGGGCCGCGCCCGCGAGCCGCGCCCGGCCGCGCCCGCGGGCCGCACCCGCGGATCGAGCCGCGCCCGCGAGCCGCGCCCGGCCGCGCCCGCGGGCCGCACCCGTGGATCGGGCCGCGCGGGCGCGGCCCGGCCCTGATTCCCTCTCCCCGCCCTCCCCGCAGTAAGAAGCTTCCCGGGCCGCAAGCTTGCGGCCTGGGAAGTTTTTTACTGCGGGGGGGGGGGGCGGGGAGAGGGAGCCGCGGCCCGGCGCCATGGCCTTTGCGGCCCGGCGCCGGGCCGCGGCCCGCGGGTTGGGGACCACTGACTTTTCTGTATCTCCTAAGTCTCCGATTACATTTCTTTTCCTACCCTTTGTCAACTCAGTTTTAGGATGGTTTAGGACTTCATAGAAATACATGGGATCAGCTTTGGAGTCCAGAAGTGAACATGCCCCTGAACATATGCAAAGAGCCATTTGACCTTCTGGATTGCTGAGATACAGATAAAGGTAGGGAACTAGGGGCAGGATGCATGGTGTGGCTCCTGGGTACACTGCATAACAGGTCCACATGTATGGCTCCAGCAGATTTGCATTGATTATATTGTTTTTTCTTGTATAATGGCAGCCACTCCCACAGGCCTGTAACACTCATGAATATTCTTCTTCTCCATCATGATCTTGTGGGCCCTGCTCTACGTCAGAGACAGGCCAACAACCTCCTGGCGACCACTAGGGGATCAGGGGGATGTCCATAAAGAAAGGAAGTGATGTCATTATGCCATGATGTCCAGGAGGCGCACTGGAATTTGTGCAAAAATTCTATGGTAAAACTGGTTTCTACCATAGAATGTTTGTTCAGTTACTAGAGTGTCTGTCACCTAGACATCACTGGTGAGATGACATCACTTCCTGTGCAACACCAGCAATGAGACCTTGGCCTCTTTCTTCACGTAAGCCCCTCCACTGGCAAACTGATCAGTGACTGAGGGGCAGGACCTCAACTGGGGGGGTGTGATAACCTTACCAACAACATATGTAAATATCTTCTCTCTACTCCCTCTTGCCAATGGCACACTCACTACATTTTTCCCTTCCTATCTCACTTTTCATTCTTCATTTTCCCCTATTCCACTCCCGTGGCAATTTCCTGGCTTCCCCTTCCCAGTGCAGAAGCACCTACACCCCCCCCCCCCAATTCAATTCCCCTCCCATGAAAACTTAATCTGATTAGGTGCTGGAAGTTAACTCAGCTGAAAGAATCCAAACCAAGAAGGAGAGGGCTGGGTGAGAAAGAAATGCATCACTCTGCTAAATCGCTGGCCAGCAGAAAAGGCACTTGTGAGAACAGGGTTTCCATGAAGCAACTGAAGCACATAATGCTCCCGCTCATCCAGTGCCTTATTCATGACTTGTGTGCTGGAACTTGCAAGGAGAGAGGTCAAAGAACAATGCTGTCACCATGCCTTCCTCCTGTTACACTGTGCAAAATGTAGCCCCTCTCCATCCCTCCCTTCAGCCTCCTCTGGTCCTGGACCTCCCTCCCTTTCAGGATCATGGTTTGACATGAGCAAGTGATGGCATGGATTATCTTGATCTTGGTTCCTAGTGACACATCTTTACACTTAACACCCTCTCAGTCTCAATGTTCTTCTGATTTCTTGGTTGCAGTCTCCTTTTTGGTTGAAGATGGAGCCAAGAAATAGAAAATCTTGAACAATTTCAATTTAGTCTTCATCTACCTTCAAGTTGTATAATTCCCCAGTTGTTATTACTTGTCTTTTTGATATTCAACTATAATCCTATTTTGGCACTTTCTGCTTTTCTCTCACTGTTATCTCTTAGTATAGGTATAAACCTATTGTAAACTTTTTATCTTTCAGTACCTGTGTAGCTTTTGTTTATCTCGGATAGTCAGCAACACCTCTATCCTTCAGGTCAAAATTTTTCTGATAAGTTGTCACACCTATAGAACAAGCCACACATGCTGCATCTTTCAATGAGCTCTTATTCCAAAAGAATTTAAATAAGGTCCAGCAAACCGAAAAAGGACTCTTATAGAATAGAATCCATGGTGTAGTGGTTAAGAGAGGCAGCTTCTAATCTGGTGAACCATGCTCCCCCACATGCAGCTAGCTAGGTGACCTTGGGCTGATCACAGCACTGATAGAGCTGTTCTGACCAATCAGGTCTCTCTCAGCCTCTCCTACCTCACAGGGTGACTGTTGTGGGGACAGGAAAGGGAAAATGATTGTAAGATGCTTTGAGACTCCTGATAGAGAAAAGCAATATATAAAAAACAATTCTTCATCTTCTTCTTCAGCTCAATACACACTAGGTATTGGGCCTAAAAAGATAGAGGGAAACTATAATCAGGCAAGATGGAAAACTTGTGCTGCATTCAGATGCCGTGAACACTGTTTGTTAATGATGGGCATAAACCTGTTGTTAGGCTTACATCTTCCTTCCCTCCTATCCTGAAGAATGAAACATGATTAAAGATTTCCTAGTCACACAAGTTTTCCATCTTACTCCAATTATCCATGATGTTATTGCAGGCACCTGAACAAACTGGACTTTGCTTCTTCTGAAACACAGTGAAACCTTACTTTAAAACCCTGGCTTGTAAGAAGAAACAAACTCCAATATGTCCAGGTATTCACATTCAGACAACATGACTAACTGGAGTTAGGCTGAAGACATCAGAAACCAAGAAGTCTTCAGGGTGAGCATGTGTGGATGAAGGAGAGATCACAAGTTTATGCCTGTCCTAAGCAAACATCTGTTTGTACATCATATCTGGAAAGAACAATAAAAACTTTCTAAAGAGCATTCACTTTTATATAATAGTTTATTCTCTTATAGAGGATGTTTGTATTTCTGATACTTCTTTTAAGCCATGTTTGCAGTAATTTAAAGTACGGTCTGAAACCCAAACATCCACCATGAGAATATGAATTATTAAGAAAAAAACCAAATAATTGAAAGGTGTTTGCCAATAGCATACCATCCCATATCAAGAGACAAGTCTGCTACGAATACTATTGACATATTTGATGTACTACACTGTTATATGTTTGGCAGAATTTTTCCTAACTCTCTAAGTAATGTCACTTTAGTCTGCTTTGGGGGGAAATACACCAGTCACTTACAGCCGTATTCCTTCACACAGAGAGACTTTTTGCGAGCGCTGTTGAGTGATGCTTGTGTGCCTCAGTTCTTATGGTTCTCATTAATGTCCTCTTGAATTGTAGATTATTTATAGTGTACTGTACAGACAAAGAGAATATTGCTGACTGTTGGCATTTGTAAATCATAACTGAATTATTAGGGTGAAAGCTAATATAATTTGCAATTCAAAAGTAATTTGGAGGAGGGAGAAAACCTAATACAGAGAACAACTTTCTTGCTCAACCTCAACAGCTCCTGCAATTTATATTCCAGGAAGTTCTAGAATACAAAGATTCACCTACCTTTCTGGTCAGCTAGGTGCTGTCTCTGAAATGTTTTTCAGAGTCATTTTCAGTAGTCATTACTAGGGTCTTGTGTGCGTATCAGTGTGCTCATTGCTAAGTAAGTTGCAATTATTTCTGAGGCAGGTGGTACCCCATTCATGCCAACACAAGCAGCAGAAGTTACCAAGAATAATCACAGCCATATACAATGCCATATGCAAAATCCTGAGGGTATCCTAAAATTGCTTGAAAAGAATCTGCCATAATTATTTGTTGTTGTAAAATTTGCCAAACAAATGGTTTCTAGTTTCACATAATTTAAATGTGTCCAACATGAGAAAAAAAGTTACGGCTGCTCATTGACTCTCACTGTAGACTGCTGCTATAGATATGACAAATTCTCTCTGGGATCCCTACACAATCCCACCTTCCTGCAAAATTTTAAAAATCTGCACCCCACCCCCAGTCCCCATGTGGTGGAACCTATCTGTCACCACTGTGTTTCCCAGGGGGACACATTTCAACAAGATACCAGATGTCCCCCTGAAATGTGTCCCCCACCAGGATACATTTCATCACCAAAGCACATCCGGTGCTGAAATGTGTCCCCCATGGGGACACAGAAATCTGTGACACATAAAGCTCTGCAGCACTTCACTGCTGGCAGTCCAGTGCTGCCACTGCCATGCAGAATTGGCCCAACTCATCCTGGACACAAACACTTAAAATTAAAAAAAAAAATTGTTCCAAGAGATCCGTGTAGGGCGAAAGAGGCCCACTCTTCTACCCCTGTAGGAAACATGCATGGAAATATGGCACTAATACATTACAGGTGATAGGAAGCCTTTTAAGCTTCTTGCATCCAGCTTGCCTCTTTGTCTCAGCAAAGAAATATAAATTCAGAACACAAATTCAGCAAATATGTTGGATAGGGTATGTTAAGAAGGGCAATCTGAAGGGTAACAGGTAATAGTCTGGTAACCTGAGTTCCCAAACTGAGTGTCATGAGGTAGGGAGGCATGTGTTCTGTTCTGTTACATGGGAACCCTCTATGCACAGATACTATGCACCCTTAGTGGACTACATGACATGAAATGATATTTTAATCTAATTTAAATACTTTCCACATTTGTTAAATATAATTTCTCCTTATAATGGATATTTTAAAGATCATTTAAGATTTGAGAGGCTTCTAACATTTTAATGTAATATAATTTATATTGTTCCCAAAAAAGGAAGAATGTATTTTCTACTTTAGTCAGCATTTCTTTAAAATGGTGCAAGTTTTAAACTTAAAAAAACTATACCTATGTATCTGTCTATGTATGTGGAAGTATTTATTTTTTACGTATTAGTGTGCTTTCAGATTCTTAACCTATGTGTATTTTATTGAATTTCATTAATAATTTTTCTAGATTTTAATCATTTCTTCATACATCTAAAATGTATACATCCTCCTTTCTGCTTTATTAAATATATATATTTATATCACAAGATAAATTTTATACATAATTGTTCACAATTAATTATTTGCTTCTATTGTTCTATGACTCATACTTTTGCATCTTATTATGCTGTGTAGTATGGGCAGCTACATGCTGTTATCTTTTTGACATGACATTTACAATTTGTTTTTGTAAAAATACATTGAAACATTCTCTTGGGTTTGGGTGGGGGGGAGAGAATAAAAGAAGTATGAACAGCATGCTCTTATCTTTTCAAAATGACATTTACGATTTGCAAAAACAAAATCAAATTCTTGTAAAAATACACTGAAACATTTTCCCCTTTGATTTTGTAACAGAAGTATAAAAGAAGCAAGGAAAACTATTGTTTTGATCTGGTAGACTGTTGTTTACACGGACTTTGCAACATCAGATTTTCTTAAATACAAATACCCAACATTTCATTTCTGAATGTTTATCACTATTTTATCTCTCATCGATTCTGAAAAGTGAAGGTCAAGCTATCAGTTGTCCAAGCAGGAAGAATGGAATGGATATACAGATGCCTGAGGGAATTTCTTGAGGTCTGAGAGCTATGGAGGAATTGTGCATAAAACTGACAGGTCTTCTAGTAAAATTTCAGTGCTTTATACAGAAGTCTGATAGCCAGTTAGCCTTCTGTCAACACTGCTCCAGTGTGGAAAACAAACCTTAAGAGACCTTCCCCATCCGTCTTCCTAGGCTAATTGCAGGAAATGAGATTAGTCTGGTATTTTTTCCAGAGGTTTCCCTGATTTCCTTAAGCCCTTATATAAAGAGCAGCCACAAGAATTTTATCTTTTAACTTGGAAAACTCAAATTCAGTACAAGGGAAGCTATAACCAGAGGCTGTCTACCAGAGAAAACATTTATTTCCTCTGAATCTGCAGAGATTGATTCCATGTTTTAATGATTTTTTTTAACAAACTACAACCTTCCTTACTCTATATTATAGCCCCAGTCTGAATAGAGTCCATACTGCTGCGATTTGTGTCTTAAAATGCTGGAAAGATCCACTCAAAAGCTTCCATGCAACACTTCCCTATTAGCCTTACACTTCTGATGATTGCCGACACCAAATGCCTAATATCGGTATGAAGTGATATGAGGGAAGTCTCATCACTGAAAATGCTCCAGGTTGCTGAATGTGATTCTCGTCCTGGAAGGTACCTAGTAAATCTGCCTTTAAAACCCCGGACATCAAAAGTAATTGCTGACCACAGACAAGACAAAACCAAGAGTGGAATGAGAAATAAAAGAAAATGAAAGGAAAATGCTGAACTTGAAGTATGAAATGTCCCTTCAGAAAATAAAATGTCAGCAAATATCTTATTTCAAGGAAGCTATCATAATTCAAAATGTCTGCCTTGGTATTTTGTCCTAATATAGGCTAAGAAGATGAAGAAAGCAGGATTTGTATTCTAGCTTTGAAATTCTGCCCATTTTTCTTGACAGCTTTTACTGTGTGGCCAACCAAGCAAAACAGTTGTTCACACTAGGGGAATGTTGCTAGAAATAGTTTTCTATCCTGCACCCCCTCTTTTCTTAACCTGTTAACCCAAAGAGTATTATTTGTAGCCTGAGAATGAAGAAGCCGGTTAACCATCCTTCTCAGCTTGTCAGAAATTATGTTGGGTTCAAAGTATTGGGATTTATTGTTAAATTGAATGGTGAAATCTGTGGAGAAAAATATGTATTGCAAACTTATTTTAACAATAATTTAAGAAGCCTGTTCTTGTTTGACCATTAGTGGACCATTGTTAAAGAGAGCCATTTCCTGTATAATCACTGTAGTAATTTGCTTTGTTTTTTACATTGCTTGATTTGTTCTGAACTATTGCAGGCAAAGGGGCCTCTTGTGGCGCAGAGTGGTAAGGCAGCCGTCTGAAAGCTTTGCCCATAAGGCTGGGAGTTCAATCCCAGCAGCCGGCTCAAGGTTGACTCAGCCTTCCATCCTTCCGAGGTCGGTAAAATGAGTACCCAGCTTGCTGGGGGGTAAACGGTCATGACTGGGGAAGGCACTGGCAAACCACCCCGTATTGAGTCTGCCATGAAAACGCTAGAGGGCGTCACCCCAAGGGTCAGACATGACTCGGTGCTTGCACAGGGGATACCTTTACCTTTACCTTTACCTATTGCAGGCAACTGAAAAGAACTGCCAAAAGAAAATGGCTCAGGGCAGCCCCCATTCTTGACAAACACTTTTTTAACAGTTGACATTCCCTTTCAAATATATGAGGAACAACCTTCTGTTTGCACAAAATTACAAATTTAAAACAATATTTTCGAGTGTTTATTATGTACTACATGTATTATCCCCCTTCAAGGATCGCTGCCTTGTTGTGGCAAGGGGGCTTGCGTAGTTCAGTGAAGCTATGAGCTATACCGTGCAGGGCCACCCAAGACGGACAGGTCATAGCTGAGAGCTCTGACAAAAGGTGATCCACTGGAGAAGGAAATGGCAAACCACTCCAGTATCTTTGCCATGAAAACTCTATGGACAGTTCCAATAGGCATAACGATATGACGCTGGAAGATGAGCCCCTCAGGTCGGAAGGTGTCCAATATGCTACTGGGGATGAGCAGACGGCTAGTACGAGTAGCGCCAGAATGAATGAAGCGGCTGGGCCAAAGCCGAAAGGACGCTCAGTTGTGGAAGTAACTGGTGGCGAAAAGACAGTCCGATGCTGTAAAGATTTTTATTCCATAGGAACCTGGAACGTCAGATCCATGAATCAAGGCAAGCTGGACGTGGTTAAACAAGAAATGAGAAGACTGAACATCGACATTTTAGGAATCAGTGAACTAAAATGGACAGGAATGGGTGAATTTAATTCAGATGACCATCAGGTATACTACTGTGGACAAGAATCTCGCAGAAGAAATGGAGTAGCCTTCATAATCAATAAGAGAGTAGGAAAAGCAGTCTTGGGATACAATCCCCAAAATGACAGAATGATCTCAGTTCGAATCCAAGGCAAACCATTCAACATCACAGTGATCCAGGTCTACGCCCCAACCACTGCTGCTGAAGAGGATGAAGTTGATCAGTTCTATGAAGCCCTACAACACCTTCTAGAAGCAACGCCCAAAAATGATGTGCTTATCATTATGGGGGATTGGAATGCTAAAGTAGGAAGCCAAAAGATAACCGGGATAACAGGCAAGTTTGGCCTTGGAGTACAAAATGAAGCAGGACACAGGCTGGTAGAATTTTGTCAAGAGAATACAATGGTCATAGCAAACACTCTTTTCCAGCAACCCAAGAGACGACTCTACACATGGACATCACCAGACGGTCAACACAGAAATCAGATTGACTATGTGCTCTGCAGCCAAAGATGGAAAAGTTCTATCCAGTCAATAAAAACAAGACCAGGAGCTGATTGTGGTTCAGATCATGAGCTTCTTGTTGCAAAATTTAGGCTTAAATTGAAGAAAGTAGGGAAAAGCACTAGGCCACTCAGGTATGAACTAAATCATATCCCCGACGAATACACAGTGGAGGTGACAAATAGATTTAAGGAATTAGATCTGATAGACAGAGTGCCTGAAGAACTATGGACGGAGGTTCGCAACATTGTACAAGAGGTAGCAACTAAAACCATCCCAAAGAAAAAGAAATGCAAGAAATCAAAATGGCTGTCTGAGGAAGCTTTACAAATAGCTAAGGAGAGAAGGGAAGTGAAAGGCAAGGGAGAAAGAGAAAGATACACCCAATTGAATGCAGAATTCCAGAGAAAAGCTAGAAGAGATAAGAATGCCTTCTTAAATGAACAGTGCAAACAAATAGAAGAAAACAATAGAATCGGGAGGACCAGAGATCTTTTCAAGAAAATTGGAGATATGAAGAGAACGTTTCATGCAAAGATGGGTATGATAAGGGACCAAAATGGTAGGGACCTCACAGAAGCAGAAGAGATTAAACAAAGGTGGCAAAATTATACAGAAGAACTATACAAGAGCGAGCTTAACATCCCTGATGACCACAATGAGGTAGTTACTGACCTGGAGCCAGACATCCTGGAATGTGAAGTCAAATGGGCCTTAGGAAGTCTGAGCAACAATAAAGCTAGTGGTAGTGACAGCATTCCAGTTGAACTATTCAAAATCTTAAAGGACGATGCAGTAAAAGTGCTACACTCAATATGCCAGCAAATTTGGAAAACTCAACAATGGCCACAGGATTGGAAAAGGTCAGTTTACATTCCAATCCCAAAGAAGGGCAATGCCAAAGAATGTTCAAACTACCGCACCATTGCACTAATTTCTCATGCTAGCAAAGTTATGCTCAAAATCCTACAAGCTAGGCTCCAGCAATATGTGGACCGAGAACTTCCAGAAGTACAGGCAGGATTTCGAAGAGGCAGAGGAACTAGAGATCAAATTGCCAACATACGCTGGATCATGGAGAAAGCTAGGGAGTACCAGAAGAACGTCTACTTCTGCTTCATTGACTATGCTAAGGCCTTTGATTGTGTGGAGCACAACAAATTGTGGCAAGTTCTTAAAGAGATGGGAATACTTTGTGGTTCTTTGTGGTTCTACAGAGCCAAATGAGGTCCCCCCCCCCATCACATTGGTGGGATAGCGACATGCCACTTTCCCACCAATGTGCCTTAGAACTCCCATGCCCCCCACCCCTCCATCACTGCTGCCACCATGAGGTGCAGTGGAACCCATCCACCCCAGAGATGTGCATGCGTACGTACAGCTCCAGGGCAGATCGTGTGCACTAGGGGTGTCTTCCTCCATGCATACATGGGAAGCAGCGGGGCAGCTAGGAATCAGCAGTGGCCCAGTGCAGCTGCTACCAAGCATAATCAGACTCAGTAACTACATTCTCTAAAGGTAAGGTGACCAGATTGTCCCACTTTTGGAGGGACATCTGGGGGTACCTGGCAAATTGTACTTATGTTGAAATTATGTATGTATATATATATATATATATATATATATATATATATATATATATATATATATATATATATATATATATATATATATATATATATATATATATATATATATATATATATTTATATTTATATTTATATTTATATTTATATTTATATTTATATTTATATTACAATACTATTTTTGCATTCTATGAAACTTTTTGTTGCTCCATATAGACCACATTTTTAATCAACCCCCCCCCCGGTCAATGGTGTCCCGCTTTACCAATATTAAAATCTGGTCACTTTATCTAAAGGGGAAAGAGATTTTTCTATCATTTGCAATAAAGTAGTCGCACAGACAATGGAGATAATGGGTTGAATTTCACTAGGCCATTCTAAAGACTTGTGGTCACTTAAGTCTTTACAAGGCAGGTCATCAATTTCTGTAAAAGTCATCTTACCACAGCAGACCCTATCATATTTTATGTCCAATACAGTTCCTGAGGGACTGTTGAGATTCTGGAACAGCAGGGTGAGGAGGAACTTGGAAAGTTTGAATGATTGGATACACCCCCATTGTTTGAAAACCCATTACCCCCAGAAGTTTTCTACCCTGAGTCAGGACATTCTGTTACCTACCTGCTGGATTATAAGCCTCTACAAAGCTTCTGTTGCTTTTTGGAAGAACCTGCTACTAAAACATGTAGAGACCAAGGACATTATGACTTCTGTTTCTTTGTGTTGAAATATGCAAGATCTGTAGTGTGTATGATTCAAAAGCATATGAAGAATATCCTACCAGTTGGATTAGAGGAGATGTGTATTTAGCATAGAAGGCTATCCTACAGGAGGCATCAGAGATGTATATCTGTAAACAGCCCGTGGCGCCACGGGCGCCACGGACTGTATAAAGGAGTAAGGGGTAGTGGGGAGGAGTTAGGGCGGGACCGGTCCGGGATAAAAACTCGGGGGGGGGCCAATCAGGAGCCGCAAAGCGGCTCCTGATTGGCCCCTCCGAGTGTCAAACCCGCCCCAAGCAGACAATGGGGAGCCGCGCGAAGCGCGGCTCCCCATTGCCTGCTTCACTCGCTCGGAAAATGGCGGCCCGCCTGGTGAGAGCCTCGGCTGGGGGGTGGGCCGGGAAGCCTTCTCTCGGCCGGCGGAGCGGCCTCGCAGCGTTGTGGACGCTGCGAGCCCGCTCCGCCGGCCGAGAGAAGGCTCCAGAGAGCCTCGGGGGGGGGTGGATGGGTGGGGGGGGGAAGGGAAGCCTTCTGCCGCCGGCCGCAGCGGGCTCACAGCGTCGTAGACAGAAAAAAAAACCCTGTAGGAGCCTTTCGCAGATCCAAGCAGCAGAAAACAAAACCCTGAAGGAGCCTTTCCCAGCTCCAAGCAGCAGAAAAAAAAACCCCTGTAGGAGCTCCAAGCCGGCACGCCCACGAGAGCTAGCAGAAAAAAAAAACCCTGTAGGAGCCTTTCACAGCTCCAAGCAGCAGAAAAAAAAACCCTGTAGGAGCCTTTCCCAGCTCCAAGCAGCAGAAAACAAAACCCTGAAGGAGCCTTTCCCAGCTCCAAGCAGCAGAAAACAAAACCCTGAAGGAGCCTTTCCCAGCTCCAAGCAGCAGAAAAAAAAACCCTGTAGGAGCCTTTCCCAGCTCCAAGCAGCAGAAAACAAAACCCTGAAGGAGCCTTTCCCAGCTCCAAGCAGCAGAAAACAAAACCCCTGTAGGAGCTCCAAGCCAGCACGCCCACGAGAGGCAGCAGAAAAAAAAAAACCCTGTAGGAGCCTTTCCCAGCTCCAAGCAGCAGAAAACAAAACCCTGAAGGAGCCTTTCCCAGCTCCAAGCAGCAGAAAACAAAACCCCTGTAGGAGCTCCAAGCCAGCACGCCCACGAGAGGCAGCAGAAAAAAAAAACCCTGTAGGAGCCTTTCCCAGCTCCAGGCAGCAGAAAAAAAAAACCCTGTAGGAGCTCCAAACCGGCACGCCCACGAGAGGCAGCAGAAAACAAAACCCTGTAGGAGCCTTTCCCAGCTCCAGGCAGCAGAAAAAAAAAACCCTGAAGGAGCTCCAAGCCTGCACGCCCACGAGAGGCCGCAGAAAAAAAAAACCCTGTAGGAGCCTTTCACAGCTCCAAGCAGCAGAAAAAAAAACCCTGTAGGAGCCTTTCCCAGCTCCAAGCAGCAGAAAACAAAACCCTGAAGGAGCCTTTCCCAGCTCCAAGCAGCAGAAAAAAAAAACCCTGTAGGAGCTCCAAGCCCACGAGAGGCAGCAGAAAAAAAAACCCTGTAGGAGCCTTTCACAGCTCCAAGCAGCAGAAAAAAAAACCCCTGTAGGAGCCTTTCCCAGCTCCAAGCAGCAGAAAAAAAAACCCCGTAGGAGCCTTTCCCAGCTCCAAGCAGCAGAAAAAAAAACCCTGTAGGAGCCTTTCGCAGATCCAAGCAGCAGAAAACAAAACCCAGAAGGAGCCTTTCCCAGCTCCAAGCAGCAGAAAAAAAAACCCTGTAGGAGCCTTTCGCAGATCCAAGCAGCAGAAAACAAAACCCTGAAGG
This sequence comes from Paroedura picta, assembly GCF_049243985.1. NCBI lineage: Eukaryota > Metazoa > Chordata > Lepidosauria > Squamata > Gekkonidae > Paroedura > Paroedura picta. Next base: position 44,846,178 of record NC_135375.1, on the reverse strand, counting down.
AGCCTTTCCCAGCTCCAAGCAGCAGAAAAAAAAAAACCCTGTAGGAGCTCCAAGCCAGCACGCCCACGAGAGGCAGCAGAAAAAAATTAACCCTGTAGGAGCCTTTCGCAGCTCCAAGCAGCAGGAAAAAAAACCCTGTAGGAGCCTTTCGCAGCTCCCAGCAGAAAAAAAAAAAAAAAACCCTGTAGGAGCTCCAAGCCGGCACGCCCACGAGAGCTAGCAGAAAAAAATTAACCCTGTAGGAGCCTTTCGCAGCTCCAAGCAGCAGGGGAAAAAAACCCTGTAGGAGCCATTCGCAGCTCCAAGCCGGCACGCCCACGAGAGCTAGCAGAAAAAAAAACAAACCCTGTAGGAGCCTTTCACAGCTCCAAGCAGCAGAAAAAAAAAAAACCTTTAGGAGCCTTTCCCAGCTCCAAGCAGCAGAAAAAAATTAACCCTGTAGGAGCCTTTCGCAGCTCCAAGCCGGCGCTCCCACGAGAGCTAGCAGAAAAAAAAAAACCCTGTAGGAGCCTTTCGCAACTCCAAGCAGCAGAAAAAAATTAACCCTGTAGGAGCCTTTCGCAGCTCCAAGCCGGCGCGCCCACGAGAGGCAGCAGAAAAAAAAAAACCCTGGAGGAGCCTGTCGCCGCTTCAAGCCGGCGCCCTGGGAGCCCCGGCAGCCGCCCACAGCGCTGCTGCTGGCGGCTCCCTGCCCTCATGGCCCCAGAACACAATGGAGCCGCCGGGAAAGCCGCAGAAGAACAAAAAAATGCAGAGGAGCCGCCGCAGCCCAGCGCACCACACCTGGTGCTCCTCGGCAAAAACTACGAGACGCCGAGGAGCCGCCGCCCGCCTCCTCTTTCAGGTAGCCTGTCCCTCGCTCTGTCCCTCGCCTGCCGCTCGCTCTGGTCCCCACCTGCTAGCGCCCATTGTCTTCTTCATACAATGGGCTTTTTTACTAGTTTAGCATAAAGTTGGAAGGGGCCAATTTCCAACTATATGATTCTATGATATTTAGAACAGGGCCTTCCTGATATTTTTCCAGTAATCTCTTCCAAAATCCTGATTGATTCAATTGAAGACTTCTTGCAACTTTGAGCTTACTTTTTCCCTGCCTGCCTCCGGAACTAGGAATTAGGGAGCGATAATGAGATTTGCATAGGACTGCAATCCATAGGCACTCCTAGACAGCATACCATAAGCTATCGTCACATAATCAAGTAAATGGAAGTACTGCATGTCAAGGGGTCTTGAGTCCAGAAAATTAAGGAGCATCCAGTTCTGGTTGGGATCTTTCTGTCCCAGAAAGAATGGGTACAAGATCTGGGTGTTCTCCTAGATTTATTGCTGCCATTTTAGACTCATGTGACGGTGGTAGCCAGGAGCACCTACCTCCATCTCTGACTAGTTTGCCAGCTTCAGCCTTTCCTGAATAGGGATAATTTGCCCATGGTCATCCATGTTCTGGTAACCTCCAGACTGGACTACTCTCATGGGCCAATTATGCACGGAGTGGAAGGTCCGCATTCGGGGTGGAATGGCAGTGGCTAAAATCACCAATTATGCACGCTGCAGGTGGCAACCGGGCGCAGAGTCAACATATGCCGCTGAAAAAGCCGCATTAGTAAGATGCGGAAGAAAGTGGAGCTTCCCGGGACTAGGGCGCAACCAGAAGCGGCTCCAGAGTAGCCGCGTGCATAACCGGATACT